>NC_039362.1:48864787-49164787 GCF_003573695.1 Papaver somniferum | reverse complement strand
TCTCGCAACGATAATGTCTCAGCAAAATTATCAACAACACAACACAACAGCGTCGCAGAACAATTTCAGAAATGATACGATAAACGACGTCAGCTAGAATCACGAGAAAGATGTGATAGTCCTGCGGAAATTAGAGAGATTGCGAGATTAACATTTATAAGGTTGCGAGAATGTCGCAGACCATATCCAAAAATAAAGGACAGATTAGCTGTCATCCACTATGTATTTCCCTATAAATAGTCGTTCAAGTTGAAAAGAAAAGAGAGAGATCTTTTTTGAGTAAGAAACAAGTAAATAGGAGAGAGAAAGTCTAGAGAAGAGGTCATTCTTGATTCTTTTATCTTTTCTTGTAAGAATATTCAAAGATTGATCAATAAAATTAAGAGTGTAAATCTAAAAAATGAGTTGAGTAATAATGAAATCATATGAGGGGTGTAGTGTAGGATTTCCTGCAACTACAGATATCACATATTATACTTGGAGCTATTGGAGGAGAGTCGTTATTCTACTGGGGTTTGCTTTTTTTCATCTTCTTTATTCATTATTATTATGTTGATGAACTCCATAGCTATGAGTAGCTGAATCTTATATTATTGGTTAAGGATGTAGTCCGATTTCGAGAACTTGTGCTTGATTAATGCATTAGTTTTCTCTCTTGATTATCGTTCAAAGTTCTACTGTTTTTATAATCACATGATTGATGTATTGTGATAGGATTTAGATGTTTATTTAGTTGAGTGGCCAATCAATTGAATTCACATCCTGTCCATATTAGGGTTTTCCATCAAGCGATAACCCCAAATACAAGTAGCATGATATGATCACGGTTTGTAGTGATACACTCTTGTGATTATATGTAGAGTTTGACCATTGTCCGAATTGTCATGCGCATTGATTAGCCTATTTATGAAACGTAATGCTCCTAGGAATTGAACTTAATTAGCGCAAGGCGTTAGGTTATTCTTTAGGTAGAATTCATATATGCAGCTCTAATGTGTGTGTTGATGAACTTAGGAAACTAACGGATTATTTTGCTCACTTGATAGTCTAGGGCTTTTGATGATAATTGTAATTCTAATCATGTATGCAATCACGTGTTTAAGATTGAAGATGAACTCCTTGACTAATATCTTTCTCTCATTGATTATTTCTCCAATTTACATTGCTTTGGATTTACTTTTATTGTTTGCTTAAAATCAAAAATTCCCCCCAATTGGTTACTTAGGAAATTGAATACATAATAACTACAATTGCCTCTCTGTGGAAACAAACTCTTTCTTATCATATACTTTAGGAAAGTGAAATTATTTTTGATGCATAAGACATCGATCAAATTTTGGCGCCGCTGCCGGGGAGGCATACAACTAGTTATTAAGTTTTTAGTTTCTTATCATCATTTATGATTTCATATTTTCTTTTCGTTTCTTGTTTTTTTTTTCTGACTTGGTTGTGAGAATTGTTTTTCAGGTACTAATCCCTGGCTCCCAAAAATTGGAATTATCCAAGGTGTGGAATCACTACTCGTGAAGGAACAATACTCCAAGCAAAATTTGACGATATGGAAGATCAAGAGTTGGAAGCGGAAGAATTTTTACAACTAGAAGAAGAACAAAATGTTCTGGTTGAACAATAGCCACCTTTTGAAGAAGAAGAAGAAGCAATAGGCGATGCGAATCGTACACTCAAGGACCTAGATTCTCACAAGCTCGATACACAATAATGGTGTATCCAAACAAACTCAACCTTTGAGATCAAGCAGGGTTTGATTACAGAGTTACCAAAGTTTCATGACATGGCGAATCAAGACCCAAACAAACATCTTTGGTAGATAATGCTAAGGAATGGTTGTATTACTTGCCATCTGGAAGTGTCACAACATGGAATGGATTGAAGAAACTCTTTCTAGAAAGATATTTTCCTGCATCAAAAGTTACTCAAATTCGCAAGAAGATTTGTGGAATGAAACAACATGTTGGGGAATCATTGTATGAGTGTCGGGAACTATACAAGAGATTGGTGGCAAGCTGTCCACACCACCAATTCAGTGATGTTATGATACTCCAATACTTATACGAAGGTCTTCAACCAAATGATAGATCTCTTCTTAACGCCGCGGGTGGTGGTGCACTAGTGCACAAGACGGTTGCCCAAGCTACCGAGATAATTGAAAGTATGGATGGCACTCGCAACAATTCTACACAAGAGGTGAACCAATGGTTAGGCGAGTGCATGAAGTTTCTGATTCATCATCACACCTTGATCAAAGGATGGGTAGCATAGAGAGAATGGTGCAAAAGATGGCTGCAATTATTATACCTTCATATGATGAAGAGTTGGAGCAAGCTAGTGCGGTCTTTCCAAATCAGCAGAGACGGTATGATCCCCACTCCAACACTTACAATCCGGGATGGAGAGATCACCCCAACTTTAGCCATGCCAACCAGCAAGGAGCGGTTTCATAACCTACTTTCAACCATCCAAGCGGGTTCAAACCACAACAACAATAATTCCAGCCGCAACAACCAACTCAAAATCAAGGTTCCGTTCTCGATGAAAAGCTTCAAGCGATGATGCAAGGCTTTATCACTATGTTCCAACAAAGTCAACAAGAGACCAAGCGCAATCAAGGACTTGCAAACACAAATTGGTTCGATTGCTACTGAGTTGAACCAAGTGAAGGCACAAATTGGTGGGAAACTCCTTTCTCAACCTATTAACCCAAAAGGGGATGTTAATGCTATTACCTTGAGAAGTGGTACACAACTTGTGCAACCCGAAGTTACTGATTCAGGCAAGGTGGAAACACAAAAGGAACTTGTTTTGGAGGAGAAGAATGAGGATTCTCCCAAACTTCTGAGGTACCTATTTCTAACTCTAAAACTCATGTTTCTACTTATGTTCCTCCTTTACCTTTTCCTCGCAGATTTGCAAATTCCAAGAAGGAGGAACTAGAAAATGAGATTTTAGACATTCTCAAGAAGATCCATGTGAAAATACCACTCATAAATGCAATCAAGCAAGTTCCAAAGTATGCAAAGGTGTTGAAGGACTTGTGTACCAATAAGCAAAGTATCAAAGGTAATGAAGTGCTAAGTGTGGGGGAGAATGCTTCGGCGATGTTACAACACAAACTCCCACTGAAATGCAAGGATCCCGGTAGCTTTAATATTCCCATAAAAATTGGTAACACTACATTTAACAAAGCAATGTTGGACTGAGGTGCATCCGTAAATGTTATGCCTGCATCTATGTATAATTCACTTGATTTAGGTCCTCTCAAAAAGTCTGGAATTGCAATTAATCAACTAGTATTTACAGCTGACTTTTGCGTGTTAGAAATGGATTAAGGTTCACCGGACTCGTCTATTCCATTGCTACTTGGACGTCCCTTCATGAAAACGCGAAAACAATTATTGATGTGGACAAGGGAACGCTGACTATAGAGTTTGATGGAGAAACAATACGTTTCAACATTTTCGAGACGATAAGATATCCTAGCGATGTCCACTCTTGTTTCTCCATTGATGTGATGGATACATTGGCGCAACAAATGTTTGATTTGAATGGTGTTGATACTTTGGAAACCGTACTCAATACACCTATTTTAAAAAGTGGGGGTACAACAACCACACCCAATATTTCGCTTAGCAATCTGTATGGACAAACTCCAATATACTTTCAAGAGAATCAACTAGACTCAATCTTAATAAAGTATATCAAAGAGTTATATCTCTCTTTCTTGATTCAATTCTTTCTCAAGCAAATAGAAATCTACGAGTCTAATTGAATACAAGAGAAATCACTTGAACGGTACCAAAGACCAATGTTCAAGTATCAATCAATTTCAATCAACAACCAAAGGTCGGATTTCCAATTGATTGATTCTAACGCACAACCTGTGATATTTCAATTATATCACAAAATATAATGCGGAATAGAAATAACACAGACACCAGAATTTTGTTAACGAGGAAACCGCAAATGCAGAAAAATCCCGGGACCTAGTCAAGATTGAACACACACTGTATTAAGCTACTATAGACACTAGCCTACTACAAACTAACTTCGGTCTAGACTGTAGTTGAACCCCAATTAATCTCACACTGATCCAAGGTACATTTATGCTCCTATGTCTCTGATCCCAGCAGGATACTACGCACTTGATTCCCTTAGCTGATCTCACCCACAACCAAGAGTTGCTACGACCCAAAGTCGAAGAATTTAATAAAAAAATCTGTATCACACATAAAAGTATACAGGAATAGATAAATCTGTTTCCCACAGAAATACCTACAAGTTTTTGTTCCGTCTTTTGATAAATCAAGGTGAACATGAACCAATTGATACACCAGACTTATATTCCCGAAGAACATACTTGTTAGAGCATAGCTCCGTCAACCTCGCATGCGTTTCTATCTCAAGCATGTTTGTCAATGTTAGTGACCAAAACTATAAGTCTTGATTTCTAGCCTACATAGCTAAGTCTCGGACTAGGATAGAAAAGTGTAGTTGAGATCAAGGACTTCATGGCGATTCATCATACAACGACAAAGATCTATACAAGGAACCGCGGAACTTCATCAATAAAAAGGTATATGGAGACTTGAACTTATCTATCACTCAAAAGTCTATCTCTTCTATCTCCTACTTCTTATGAGACAAAAGTCGTATGCTATAAAGACAAGATCATACACATTTGATATTTCGAGCCGAGTAATCTCGCCTATATATATCTCGAAATCATGTGTTGGTAAAGCGTTCCGCTTTGATAAAGTTTATCTTCACCTAGTGACGAAAGTCATGAAAAGTTTCAATCACTTTGAGAATTGCTCTGACGTGAATCGGTCTGTGAATAACGGCTACATAGCGTCCTCTGAGAATGTCTCAATGATTGAAATAAGAGTTTAGATTACATAACCGTGTATTCCTAGAACCGAAGTTTTCGAACTTTGTTGATCAAGAGAAATCGAGAGGATTGTGGAATTGGCTTGCCAAGTCCGCGAACCCAGTCCGTAGACTCAGTCCGCGAACTGACGGAAGTTCTCGACCGAGAATTTCTGCTGGATTTTCCAAAACTCGTTGGTGTGCTAAGTCCTTGAACTCAGTCCACGAACCCAGTCCGCGAACTGGCGGAAGTTCTCTTTCCGAACTTAAGTCCGCGAACTTGTTTGTGAACTTAAGAGGTTATGATCTAAAGATGTGCTCTGAACAGGAAACTTAAATTACTAAGGAATGCTTTACGCAAACCGTGGCTATAAAGTTCATGAGCTGATTCAATCGAATCGAATCATCTTTGTTTCAAATGTGTCTTGTGTAGTTACATAAGATCTCATAGCAATTGAACAACTCTTTAACTAGTTCATTTGAGTCAATTGAACTAGTTATGGTGAAGAAGAACAAGGTTAATATGAAATGCTCATATGGTTGACCTTTTTGGGTTACTATGTTGAACCAACACACAAGTACACGTTTGGGCATGTTTTTCACGAACCCAGTAAACGTTTACCAAAATGTGTGTGACAAGCTAAGTTTTTCGATCTAACGGTTGAGAAATATTAGATTGAATCTGAATAAGGTTTTCATCTAACGGTGAATATGGATTGCTTTGTAACTAAGGCAAAACCCTGATTTGAAGGCTATATAAAGGAGACATCTAGCATTGTGAAAAACTAATCCCCACACGTCTGTGTGCTACTAGTGCGCCCGCTAGAGTCGATCTCCATTAACCTTTGATTTTCTTCTCTAAAATCAGGTTAACAACTAAAAGACTTCATTGGGATTGTGAAGCCAGACCGATACTACTTTAACGTAGTTGTGTGATCTGATATTGCATCTTCTATCGTATGAGTACAATCGATTGATTGACTTGAGATCGTGAGAGTTCTCCGATAGGCAAGATAAAGAAGTTACAAACATCTTCGTCTCACTGTTTGTGATTCCTCGACAATCCGCTTGTGTAGTCAGGAAGGATTGTAGAGAGGTGATTGATTAATCTAAGATGTTCTTCGGGAATATAAGACAGGATTATCAGTTGGAACCTGTTCACCTTGATTTATCAAAAGACGGAACAAAACTAGGGTTTATCTATGGGAGACAGATTTATCCTTTGATAGACTTTTCTGTGTGAGACAGATTTGTTTATTATCAAGTCTGCGATTTTGGGTTGCAACAACTCTTGGTTGTGGGTGAGATCAGCTAAGGGAATCAAGTGCGTAGTATCCTGCTGGGATCAGAGGCGTAGGAGTGCAACTGTACCTTGAATCGGTGGGAGACTGATTGGGGTTCAACTATAGTCCAGTCCAAAGTTGGTTTGCAGTAGGCTAGTGTCTGTAGAGGCTTAATACAATGTGTATTCAATCTGGACTAGATCCCGGGGTTTTTATGCATTTGCGGTTTCCTCGTTAACAAAATTTCTGGTGTCTGTGTTATTTCTTTTCCGCATTATATTTTATACAATTGAAATAAAACAGGTTGTGCGTTCGTGATCATCAATTGGAAATCCAACCTTTGGTTGTTGATTGATATTGATTGATCCTTAGACATTGGTCTTTGGTACCGTCCAAGTATTCCTTGTATTTGATAAAGACTCGCTATTGTTTTTAGCTTGAGTAAAAATCAAATCAAGAGAGAGATATTAACTCCTTGATATACTTTTATCTTGATTGAGTCTGACTGTCTAATTGATTCTCTAGCAAAGTATTTCGGAGTTAGTCCATACAGATTGCTAAGCGAAATATTGGGTGGTGTTGTTAGACCCCCGCTTTTTCAATTGGTATCAGAGAGGGCAAACACGTTTAAGACCTCATCAGTCTGTGTATGTAGCAATCTGAGTCTGTAGATAGGATCTCATACGTATACCAAAATGCCTCCTAAAGCTGCCAACTTTGTCAAGCGTCTCGGAAATACCTCAAAGGGTCACTCCTTAGATGATTCTTCCGAATCCCGAGGTAGGAAGACTGTTCCATCATGTATTGGTCATTCTTCCTCCAATGAGACTTTGGACATAATGGAAATAGCTAAAATGGAGCTCACCAGAATTTCAAAAAATTCTACAGAATTTGTTGATCTCAAGGATCATGTACAACTCATGGATGAATTCGAAAAGTCTATTGATCGTGAGCAAGTACTCTATAACATTATAGGGTCATTCTCTAAGGAAATTGAGAAACTTCTTCAAGAAAACAATATACAAAGTGAAAAGATTTGTGATCTTGAAAAGCTGGTCAAAGAAGGTTCAATTAGAGAAAATTGTTTGATCAAGACGCATTCATCTGATCTAGACAGACTTCGTGTTGAGAAGGAGAAACTTGAAGCATCGCTTGTCTTAGCCCATGGACAGTGCAAATCCTTGGAAAAGGAAAACTCTGTTTTAAAGAAAAATTCTTCTGCACAAACTAATTCTCATGAGTTACTGTACAAGATGAAATTTTCTCCAGAAGAAGATTGTGTCAAGAAAAGTTTTCATAACTTACAATCTTCTCCGGTGGCTATGAAGTTTAAACAAGTACCAGTTGTTGCTTCTCCTCCACGAATTTGTACCTTATGTGGAAAAGGAAATCATTATGCTATCCATTGTTTTGCTAGAAAGAAACGTGTTTCTGAACTTCACAAGTTGCTTCTTTCTACTGTCAATAGAGTAAATAGTCGGACGACTACTACAGTGGAGGTCCCGTTCACAGGAAACCAGGCATCTTATAAAATGATCTCTCTCCTAGAAATCATTACAGGACATTTGTAAATCCACGTGTTACTAATGAAAGTATGTCTTGTACTTATAAGAACACATCTGATAAATCTAAGTCTAGTGTGTGGATACGAATTTCACAAAATCCCCTAGAACCTATTTCTAGAGGTCCTAGACTTTGTCATCAGAAAGGTTTCTCGCCTGTGATTCCCATAAGAACTGCTAGACGCACCCTTTTTCCTGGAAGCTGCAGTGAAAGGACTAGAAATGATGTAATAAGACATCCTGAAATAAATTACAGCTACTCTCTCAGAAACTATGGTGAGACTATGTCTCCCTCTGCTACTTAGCAGCAGAATGGTCCATCCTTGTGTCTAACTTGAGAGATACAAGGATGAGGATTTGAGAGATGCTCAAGTATTGTGATATATTTTTCTCGTGTCTTTGCTGTATTCCCCTTTTTAGTCGCTTTGTCTTCTTGTCTCTATGATTTTGGGATGGAGGATTTTGAAATCTACATAGTGTGCAATATCACTTTTAGGGCCAATGGTTTTTGGTTGGCCCACGAACGCCCGTATCTCCTCAAAGAACTCTCGGGTTTCTAGCCAGGGCATTCAAGAAACTATATAAATCTTATATGTGTTTCATTTTTCTTCAGAAAGGAGCTCTATGGAATCTGTTCCCAAAGAAGAAGTTAACCCCTTGGTTGAGGATGATCTCAAAGGATGTGATTCTGGTCAAGAGTTTATACGGAAGAAGATGCTTGAAAGAAAAGAGTATAGAACTTGGATTGGTGAATCTGTCAAGGATTTGATTAGTGTTCATAATGAAGTTAAGAACGAACTGGCTAATTTTCAATTTGCAGATAAACCAGTTGATTGATGGACATGCGAAAATCCTTGGTACTCAGAATATCTTGATCAGAAATCAGAAGAAAGTTATCCTTAACTGTGCAAAGGCTCGTCATTATGCTCGCACTATTGATCAAAAAGTCAACGTTCTAACTTTTGAACTTGGTGTCTCTACGGTCAACAGGGTCAAGGATATCAGTGACTCCTACTTTGATGGACCATTTCAGAGGTATGAAATCATCAAGGAAAACTGAGTCTTATATGCATAGTAAGTCTTCTTTTTGGATTAGTTGGAAGAATAACTAGTGCTTTGAATAGCTATGATTGTGACTACACATAGTTATTTTTGTTTTCATCTTCTTATGTTATTTTTTAGGTTTATTAGTTTTAAATTCTAAAAATATTTGGAGGATGATGTTTATTGCAGTATTTTAATGGTTTGTGATATTGCAATATTTTTATGGGATATGTATTGTTTGCATCCGCGAACTTGAAGGTCCCATATTGCGGTCAAAAGTAAAGTCGTTTATGAATCGGTATTCGTATTGATGAAAGGACGAATGGACTTTTGACATATACAAAAGTTATGCATATGCAGTCATGTATTTTATGGAAAATAGGATAAAATATTTTGTTCGACGAGGATAAAGTCTATTATGTCGTTATGATGGAAAATAGAATAGATCCTTGTATGTTATCCACGGTATTGATCTTCATTGATCCATTTTATTATGTTTTACCGTGAAGGCTCCATTTTGTGTCTTATGTTGAGCACCTTACAACTAAATCGATTTACCTTGGCTTTGTTGGTTGTTCTATGAAATGCTATATGTCGAGCATTAGGAACTAAATTAATCAACTAGTTTGGTTATTTAGTTAGTACTCCATAAGTTTTCTTTCTTATGTTGAGTATATGTACGGTTAAGGTTGTCCTATTCTATGATGAACTTAGTCAGGGTTCCATAAGTTCTTTTATGATGAGCCCAAAATAATTAAATTGATTACTTCGGTGATTAGTTTGGTTATTTGTATTCCAATTATATTAATTATAGGTTCTCTTATAATTAATCTAGTTGAGTTTTCATATATTCCACAAGTTCCCGTGTTGAGTATATGAAACGCTACACTATCATGTTCTTTGGTTAATGTAGTCATATATTCCGTAAGGTTTTCCTTATGTTAAGTATTTGAACGGTTAAGTTAGTCATCTCCGTGTGATTGACTTAGTCGTAGCTCCGTGAGTTTACTTATGTTGAGCACTTTCAATTAAATTGATCACTTTTGTGGTTTGATTTAGTTGCATATTCCAATTGAATTAATCATGGGTTTACTTGTCGTTAATTTGGTTGAGTTTTGGATATAGAAAATCATTCTCATGGTTTTTGGTGTCCAATAAAAAATCCTTCTTTTCTTTCAAATTAAGGTCGCTCTTGTTGTTCTCTCGGGAATGACATCAAATGGGGGAGAGTTCTTTTGAACTTGTGCTTAATGGTAACATCTTGCGGGGAGTGCGGCTGTGGAATTTTATAGGGGTTATCTTGTATCTTAAAACTCCTTGATGAATGTTGTTAGCTTCGGCTATTAGATTGCATCTAAATTAAGTTGGTATGTATTTTTATTTTGGTCATGAAATGTCTCTTGTGGAAATTTCATTATGATCCCATTCTTGTACCTTTGCCAATTTTATTGACAAAAAGGGGTAGAAATATTGTAGTTCACACTACAAATACATATGGTTTTCGGATCATTGTGTAAGGGGGAGTGGTTTCCATGATCGAGATGGAGTATTGACTAAGGGGGAGTGATACATATCACCATAGTATTATTGTTAAAGTCGTGATACAATTGGACTTTGATGTTACATAATAGTACTATGACACTGTATAATAATGGTCGAGAATATCGATTTCTCTCATTGTTATAGCTATGGATCTTCAACAACGATGGTGCTAAACTTACAACCTTTGGGATCATTGGAGTACTTGGAAGGACGAAGATTTCAAGGAACGTTGAAGATTAGACTATGGAATAGGAGCCACTAAAGTTTATCTTTTGTGTATTCCATATGTATTGATAGTTTTGTTACTAAAATTGAGAAAGGGGGAGATTGTTAGAGCATAGCTCGGTCAACCTCGCATGCGTTGCTATCTCAAGCATGTTTGTCAATGTTAGTGATCAAAACTATAAGTCTTGATTTCTAACCTACATAGCTAAGTCTCGGACTAGGATAGAAAAGTGCAGTTGAGCTCAAGGACTTCATGACGATTCATCATACAACGACGAAGATCTATACAAGGAACCGTGGAACTTCATCAACAAAAAGGTATGTGGAGACTTGAACTTATCTATCACTCAAAAGTATATCTCTTCTATCTCCAACTTCTTATGAGACAAAATTCGTATGCTATATAGACTAGATCATATACATTTGATATTTCGAGCCGAGTATATCTCGGCTATCTATATCTCGAAATCATGTGTTGGTAAAGAGTTTCACTTTGATCAAGTTTATCTTCACCTAGTGACGAAAGTCATGAAAAGTTTCAATCACTTTGAGAATTTCTCTGACATGAATCGGTCTGTGAATAACGGCTACATAACGTCCTCTGAGAATTTCTCAATGGTTGGAATAAGAGTTTAGATTACATAACCATGTATTCCTTGAACCGAAGTTTTCGAACTTTGTTGATCAAGATAAATCGGGAGGATTGTGGAATTGTCTTGCCAAGTCCGCAAACCCAGTCCGCGAACTGACGGAAGTTCTCGACCGAGAATTTCTGTTGGATTTTCCAAAACTCGTTTGTGTGCTAAGTCCGCGAAATCATTCCACGAACCCAGTCCGCGAACTGGCGGAAGTTCTCTTTCCGAGAATTTCTGCTGAGTTTGGAAAACTCAACCGATTAACTTAAGTCCGCGAACTTGTTTGTGAACTTAAGAGGTTATGATCTAAATATGTCTTCTGAACATGAAACTTAAATTACTAAGGAATGCTTTATGCAAACCGTGGCTATAAAGTCCAGGAGCCGATTCTATCGAATCGAATCTTCTTTGTTTCAATTGTGTCTTGTGTAGTTACATAAGATCTCATAGCAATTGAACAACTCTTTAACTAGTTCATTTGAGTCAATTGAACTAGTTATGGTGAAGAAGAACAAGGTTAATATGAAATGCTCATATGGTTGACCTTTTTGGGTTACTATGTTGAACCAACATACAAGTACACGTTTGGGCATGGTTTTCACGAACCCGGTAAACGTTTACCAAACTGTGTGTGACAAGCTAGGTTTTTCTATCTAACGGTTGAGAAATATTAGCTTGAATCTAAATCAGGTTTTCATCTAACGGTGAATATGGATTTCTTTGTAACTAAGACAAAACCCTGATTTGAAGGCTATATAAAGGAGACATCTAGCATTGTGCAAAACTAATCCCCACACGTCTGTGTGCTACTAGTGCGCCTGCTAGAGTCGATCTCCATTAACATTTGATTTTCTTCTCTAAAATCAGGTTAACGACTTAAAGACTTCATTGGGATTGTGAAGCCAGACCGATACTCCTTTATCGTAGTTGTGTGATCTGATCTTGCATCTTCTATCGTACGAGTACAATCAATTGATTGACTTGAGATCGTGAGAGTTCTTCGATAGGAAAGATAAAGAATTCACAAACATCTTCGTCTCACTGTTTGTGATTCCTCGACAATCCGCTTGTGTAGTCAGGAAGGATTGTAGAGAGGTGATTGATTAATCTAGGTTGTTCTTCGGGAATATAAGACCGGATTAAGAATTGGTTTCTGATCACCTTGATTTATCAAAATACGGAACAAAACTAAGGTTTATCTATGGGAGACAGATTTATCCTTTGATAGACTTTTCTGTGTGAGACAGATTTGTTTATTATCAAGTCTGCGATTTTGGGTTGCAGCAACTCTTGGTTGTGGGTGAGATCAGCTAAGGGAATCAAGTGTGCAGTATCCTGCTGGGATCAGAGGCGTAGGAGTGCAACTATACCTTGAATCGGTGGGAGACTGATTGGGGTTCAACTATAGTCCAATACGAAGTTAGTTTGCAGTAGGCTAGTGTCTGTAGCGGCTTAATACAGTGTGTATTCAATCTGGACTAGGTCCCGGGGTTTTTCTGCATTTGCAGTTTCCTCGTTAACAAAATTTCTGGTGTCTGTGTTATTTCTTTTCCGCATTATATTTTATATAATTGAAATAAAACAGGTTGTGCGTTCGTGATCATCAATTGGAAATCCAAACTTTGGTTGTTGATTGATATTGATTGATCCTTGGACATTGGTCTTTGGTACCGTCCAAGTATTCCTTGTATTTGATAAAGACTCGTTATTATTTTTAGCTTGAGTAAAAATCAAATCAAGAGAGAGATATTAACTCCTTGATATACTTTTATCTAGATTAAGTCTGACTGTCTAGTTGATTCTCTAACAAAGTATTTCGGAGTTATTCCATACAGATTGCTAAGCGAAATATTGGGTGGTGTTGTTAGATCCCCTCTTTTTCAAGACTAGTATTATCAATCACCTCACAATAATCTTAATCGACGCGGTGAAAGAAGATATTGTGGAATCATAAACGATGAGACGAAGATATTTGTGATTACTTTTATATCTTGCCTATCGGAGTTATGAATCTCAAGTCAACCGTTATGATTGTACTCAAAACGATAGAAGATGCAAGATCAGATCACACAACTACGAGAAAGTAGTATCGGTCTGGCTTCACAATCCCAATGAAGTCTTTAAGTCGTTAACCTGGTTTACAAGAAGAAACCTAAGGTTAAAGGAGAATCGACTCTAGCTAATACAACTAGTATCACACAGGAGGTGTGGGGATTAGGTTTCCCAGTTGCTAGAGTTCTCCCTTATATAGTCTTTCAAATCAGGGTTTGCAATCAATGTTATCTTGGTAACAAAGCGTTCAATATTCACTGTTAGATGAAAACCTGATTAGATTCAAGCTAATATCTTTCAACCGTTGGATCGAAAACTTAGCTTGTTACACACAAATGAAATGCACGATTTTATGTTTGTGTAACCCTACCCAAACATGTACATTTGTTGGTTCAACAATAGTTAACCAAATGGTTAGCCATATGAGCACTTTCATATCAACCATATTCTTCTTCACCATAACTAGTTCAAATGACTCAAATGAACTAGTTAGAGAGTTGTTCAATTGTAAGGAAATCTTATGTAACTACACAAGATACAATCAAAGTAAAAACGATTTGATTCACTCGAATCGGTTCATGAACTTTATAGCCACGGTTTGCATTTAGCATTCCTTAGTTCACAAACAATCGTCTTTAGATATAACCAGCTTAAGTTCGCAGACTTAGTTCGCGGACTTAAGTTCCCGGAAGGAGTTCTCAAACTCCAGCAGATATTCTCGGGTCGAGAACTTCCGCCAGTTCGTGGACTGGGTTCGCGGACTGAGTTCACGGCTCTTGTTCCAGTTCTCTTGATCAACAAAGTTCGCAAACTTCGGTTCAAGGAAAAGGGACTTATACAGATATGTGTTGCCACACAATGCTTATATCCAACATTGGTTATATAATCTAAACTCTCATTTCAATCATTGAAACATTCATAGAGGACGTTATATAGTTGTTATTCACAAACCATTTTTCGTCAAAGCAATTTTCAAAGTGATTGAAACATATCATGACTTTCGTCACTAGGTAAAGATGAACTTGGCCAAAGCAAAACCTTTCCAACGCATATTTCGAGAAATAGATAGGCGAGATAAACTCGGCTCGAAATAGCAAATGTGTATAATCAAATTCTATATAGCAAAATGACTTTTGTATCAAGATAGGATATATAGTAGATAGACTTTTGAGTGATAGATAAGTTCAAGTCTCCACATACCTTTTAGTCGATGAAGTTCCACCAGTTCCTTGAGTAGTCCTTCATCTTGTATGATGATTTCCATGGAGTTCTTGAGCTCAACTATACTTTCTATCCTAGTCCGAGACTTAGCTACAGTAGACTAGAAATCAAGACTTATAGTTTTGATCACTAACATTGACAAACATGCTTGAGATAGCAACGCATGCGAGTTCGACCGAGCAATGCTCTAACAATCTCCTCCTTTGTCAATTTTAGTGACAAAATTATCAATACATATGGAATACAAAAAATAAATGATTAACTTTTGTAGCTCCTATTCCAAAAAATAAATGATCAACATTACTCGAAATCTTCGTCACTTCCAAGTACTCCAATGGTCCCAAAGGTTGTAATTTCAGCATCATCGTTGTTGAAAATCCGTAGCTATAACAACGAGAAAACAAGAGTTGCCAATCATTGTTATACAGTGCCATGGTATCATTATATAGTATCAAAGTTCAATTGTGTCACAACTTCGACAACAATACTATGCTGATATGTATCACTCCCCATTAGTCAATACTCCATCTCACATGGAAACCACTCCCCCTTACATAATGATCCGAAAACCATATATATTTGTAGTGTGAATTACATATTAATTCTCCCCCTTTTTGTCAATAAAATTGGCAAAGGTACGAAAACAGGATCCCAATGAAATTTCCAAAAGAGACATTTATGACCAAAAGAAAGCATATATCAACTTGTTTAGATGCAATCATAAAGCCGAATCTAAATGCATTCATCAAGGAGTTTATAAAGATACAAGATAACCCCTATAATATTACACAACCGCACTCCCCACAAAGATTTGGCAATTAAGCACAAGTTCAATTAAGAACTCTCCCCCATAATATGTCATTCCTGAAAGAACAACAAGAGCGACCTTAATTTCAAAAGAAAGGAAGGATTTCTTTGGACATAACAAATCACATACAAGTACGAATTTGAATCCAAAATACTCAATTAAATTAACCACAAGAGAACCCATGATTATTTTAATCGGAAATACTTAACATAAGTGAACTTATGGAGACACAAAAATACTCAATTAGATTAATCACAAGAGAACCCGTAATTAATCTAATCGGAATACACAACCAAATTAACCACAAAAAGTAATCAATTTAATTGGTCATGCTCGACACACAAAATACTTCACGAAGCAACAACTAAATAATCAAACGAGGATGATTAATTTAGTTAAACATGCTCGACATAAAATACTTCACGAAGCAACAACTAAGAATAACTCAGTCAATTGTGCTCAACATAAGACACTTTATGGAAAAACACAGTATATGCACAAAAATTGTAGACCAGAGGTCGACCAAATACTGTGGAATCATCATGGATTCATTCTATTTTCCATCACCATTTACACAATGACATACAATAGACACAATCCTTGCAAACAAAAATTTTTAACCTATCTTCCATCAATGATTGACATAATAGGCTTAACTTTTGTATTGTCAAAAGTTCATTCCTTCTTTTATTAACACATGCATATCGACATATAAAGGACTTAACTTTTGACAATGTATGGGACAAACACAGCTCACAGATGCAAACATTCATATCCCATAACAAATTGCAATATATAAAACCATAAAGATTAATACTGCAAGAATCATCTTCCAAACAATTTTATAATTTAAACCAATAAATCTAAAAACATGAAGATGAAAATGTTGGACATAGCTATGTGTAATCACAATAACGGCTATTCCAAACTCTAGTTATTCTTCTAAACAAAACAAAAATAGAATATTTACTAGGCATTAAGACCTTTGAAGAATTTTTTATCGTCCCCGAACTCCTTGTCGTCAACAACCATTGGGACATAAGGTTCATGAAGATAGGAGTTAATATCAATAAACCTTCTTGACTGATATCGGACCAGGGCCTTCTGAATCTCATGAGTCTCAAACACAAAAGCCTTTATTTGATGAATCTCCTTTTGCATCTCCTTCAACACTTCAAGATCATCAGAAAACTTCTGAGAATTTGAAGGAACGTCTCTAGGCTTCCTCACATTCCTTCTTTTTCTTTTCAATGTCGGAGCTAACAGAGATTTCTCTTTTTCCTTCATGATTGATGGCTTGACAATCATATTAAAATCCTTTCCATCAGAAGACATGGTACTTGGAGCATCCATAGGCCTATGGGTTTGTGAGAGGAAATCACAATCTCAACAAGTGGACTTGAGATAAAAAGAAGTTTCAAGGAAGGAAAAAGAAAGGTAGGGTTAACCTTTAACAGGTTCGTGCACGCACAATTCTGAACCCTAAAGAGAGTAAAATTATCGAGAATAACCCTTCTTTATTGATAGACACAAAACTAAGAAAAGAAGAAGAAAAAAAGTTTTCTTAAAGCCTGAGAGGTGCAAAATCTTGTTTCTTTTGATCAGGCACATGAGACAGGATTTACCAATCAACACACTCAAGTTGTGTTGCGGTGAACAAAAATTTGTCTACCATTTTCCTCTTAAGAGGAATCCACAGACCTATGTCTATCAAAGTTATTTGACCATACTTTCTTCTCTGATGGTCTTGATTTATCCTTGGAAACTAACTTCTTAGACGAAGATAAAATCCTACATACCTCAGCGGTCTTCTGAGCAAGTTTAAGCTTATTTTCCAATTGATTTGCTCTTCGTTGAAGTTTGTTGACGTTCCTCAATTGGTGTTTGTACTTGTAACACCTTGAAAGTTCATGACCCTTTAGAGAACAGTACGAGCACGTCAATCTAGGATAAAAATCAGGATTCTGAGATGTGCAAGCAGCTAGACACATGGTAGAACCTGAAACATTACATATAGAGTTTCCAAAGAATGGGTCAATTTTTTCTTCCAGATTAGTTGGGTTTTCTTCTGAAAGAATATCAAGATTGATGTACGTATTGCTATAATTATCAAAATCAATATTTTCACCAAGAAGTGAAACACTTGATTTTTCGTCTTCATTAGAATCATAGATGTCATACATTTCATCAAGAGTTGCAGCAAGACCTTTGTTCCCAGTGTATTTTCTACGATTTGGAAACTCGTTTGCAAAATGACCAAATCCTTTACACTTAAAGCACTGAGGCATATCCTCGTCATCAGTTTCGTCAATATCCCTATTTTTAGGAGGAACATGATTATGAGGTTTGACTGATGCTTTAGGCTTATCTCTGGAGAACCGTTTACTTCTCTTCAACAGAAGATCCCTAAACTGTCTTGTGATCATCGAGACTGATTTGTCAAGATCTTCATCTGATGAATCAGTCTAAGAGTGATCGTCTTCAGAGATATACACTTTTTTACTTTTATCAAATAATTTAGTGTCCTTTAGTGATTTGAACGCAACATCCTTAGATTTGGATGAATGCTCATGATCAAAGATCTTAAGCTTCCCAACCAGCGTATTTCTGGAGAGATAATCTAGGTTATTTCCCTCAACGATGGCATGCTTTTTAGAATCGTATCTCGATGGCAGTGATCTGAGAATTTTCATCATAATGTCCTTTTCAGGAATAGTCTTACCCAATGCAAAAGTTGCATTAACAATTTCAGACACTTTTTGATTAAACTCATCAAATGTTTCTTCATTTGCCATACGAAGGTTTTCCCAAACAGAATTAATGTTTTGAAGCCTAGATTCCTTTTCACTGGTATTACCTTCGAATACGGTTTCTAATATATCCACGCTGCTTTAGACTTAGTGAATTTGACACATGGTGCTGAAGATTCGGGGTAATGGCATGTATGATGACATTCAAACCGTCGGAATTTTGCTTTGCAGCAAGTATCTCGGCAGGGCTATATTCACCAATATCCTTGGGAACGTTTACATTTCCAACTACCACAACGGGAGCATTATATCCATTAACAACATATACCCATGATTGAAAATCACGTGCTTGAAGAAAATCTCGCGTAGCAATTTTCCACCATAAGTAATTAGAGTCATCAAAGACTGGTGGTACGTTGATAGAGATAACACCTCTGTCCATAGAGTCAGATCGCTACAAACACAGATTTATAAGGTCTTGAACGTGTTTTCCTGCTCTGATACCAATTGAAAAAGTGGGGGTACAACAACCACACCCAATATTTCTCTTAGCAATCTATATGGAAAAACTTCAATATACTTTCAAGAGAATCAACTAGACTCAATCTTAATAAAGTATATCAAAGAGTTATATCTCTCTTTCTTGATTCAATTCTTTCTCACGCAAAAACAAATCAAACGAGTCTAATTGAATACAAGAGAAATCACTTGAATGGTACCAAAGACCAATATTCAAGTATCAATCAATTTCAATCAACAACCAAAGGTCGGATTTCCAATTGATTGATTCTAACGCACAACCTATGATATTTCAATTATATAACTGTTTATGGGTGAAAACTGTTTCTACTGGTTTTGGTAAATTTGGTCGTGTGAATGAGAAACGAATCTAAACCCTAAACTTGCACGGGAGTGCTTTTGATTCGAGAGATCAATCTATACAATTCTGTCCTAAACCAAGAAATGGCCGTTCCAGACTTGCTTCGGTCACAAAGTGAAGGAGATGGGGTTGATCTTAGGGAAGGAAGCGAAGAAGGTGTTGAGATTGTGAAGGTGTTGGATGTTTATTACTTGTATCAGAATGATAAACTGGCTTGCACAATGAAAGCTATCAGTTCTGGGTTTTCTGGATATTGTGACAACACTTGGTTTTTTCTGTGTTGTTTAAAGATAGGTCGAAGAACCTATTTATACAAGTCATTTGAGCGCAATCCTCATCTCGTAGAAAGTGGAGGAAGTTGAGTGACGAAGTAGTGGTGTCGTTTAGGTGATTTTCACACGATCACGCCTTTGCCCACTTCCCTTATCATCGTTAACCGTCCATGCTTCCCGACACGTTCTCGTAATGGGCGCGTTGCACGCCGCACGCTGTAAACTGCCAGACCAATACCCCAGTAAGTATCCCCCAGTTTGGGACATGTTTGATGTCTCGAATAAGTGGGTCGAGTCGTGGGACCCGCCGCAAGAAATAGCATACGGTGCTATTAGGTTAAATAACTAAGTTATTTAAGGATTTGATGTTCGTGAAAAATCGTGTATGATCGATGCATGTAATGCATCGTTTTAAAGCAAGCAGCTCAAAACAATCGATATGCATAAAGCATCGCTGTTTTAAAGCTTGATCGAGTAAGTCGCGGATTAAGCGTCTTAAAATGACAGCACGTCCAACCATCTTCGAGTGATCGTTTGGAGGCCGCGTAGGCGGGCCATCATCAGGTTGATCACTCCTTGTGACAGAGTGGCGGACAGTAATCATTGAGGCGCTTTATTGATCGCCTAACTTTTAATCCAAGCCGTCCGACCAAGCTGGCCAATTTGGACGGACGAGATGATTTACGATACATATTTGCTGTCGTTGATGGATTTTAGGGTTTTTAGAGATGCGCAACATCTCATCTTTGGATTGATCGAATCCAAGCATGGGCGCTAATTTTTGTTGGACCGACCAGGCATGCATGGAGACAGCCTGCCGACGTGCATGCCTACACCTCTCGGTCTCATAAAGATTCAATCTAGGCCACTCAATTTTACCGGAAAAGATGAGTGGTCGTGATCGATTTGCGACAGAAATACATTGTCGCAAAGGTTTAAAAGCCGTGTGGCATGCCACCTTTGGGCGTGCGTTTCGAGGCGCCAAGCCCTAGTCTACATAGGCCGGACGGTCACACGCAAAGGTGGGTCCACGGTGATCACGTTGACATCCTTAGGACCTCTTGGGTCTATATCTACACCCTCCGTTTAGGCTGGGGAAGATGCATGGTCACGATCAAACTACGACAGATGTGCATTGCCGCAAACCCAAATTAGGGTTTTGAATCAGTCACGTACACGTGACTTTGGCCAAACGGTTTGGCACGCCGTGATCCTCCTTTGGAGAGACCGATCACGTGGGGCCCATGTTGGGCTGACGATGAACATATGTGCACCTTCCTGATGGTCCTTAATGCGATCTAAGCCAACCAAATAGGTTGGCTAAGTTGGATGGTTGTGATCGATTTTAAGACACTAGTGGAATTCCGCAACCCTTAGAAACATCACGCCTTCCATGGTTTGATCAATCGTTTCATTGCTCCATGACCTCGCCGTGAGAAAACCGACCGGGTGAAGGATAAGTGGGTCCGCCAACGTGTGTGTTAGCGCTTCCCTGATCATTCATGGGATGATCTAATCCGTCCAACCAGGCTGGTGAATTTGCACAGTTGTGATGGTTTTAAGACTACCCTGAACAGTCTATGCTCGTTAAGCTTCTCCCAAACCAGCGCGACCACTCAACTTTGGGTTGGCGTTTGATGGCGCTGGGGGAGTATGGTGATTTTTCGACCGGCTAGGGCATAAGTGGGCCCTCCGGTGGTCATCACAACAATTGTCTATTTTCGCCAGGGTTTGGCTAGGATTTTTAAATTGCGGCCAACTTGCGTGGCCGTGATCGTTTCTGAGACTGATATGGACAGTCCAGATTTCCCTTAAGGAAATTAAGCATGCTCGATCGGCTAACCAAAGAGCGTCGATGTGAGACTCTCTTTAAAGAGTGATATAGCCTGTACAGGTATTTCGTGCACATCTCAAAATTGGCACTTGGAGATTCATGTTACTCTGCTGAAAATGAACACTCAATCGTCATGTCATGCTAATAATGAGAGTTCGGCTGAGAACAACACAGGAAATACTAGGCAAATCATGCATTAATTAATAATGCTAAAAAATTCACAGAATATTTGGGATTATTGTTGCACACACCATTCCGGGTGCATTTTGTGTATTTATTAAATTGCTTCGAATAAATAAATTGAAGAGGTACTCATCACTTATCAAACGACTTTACCGTTTGCAAGATGTCAGCGCATTATCAAATGGCTTTACCCTTTGCAGGATGTCAGCGCATTAAATTTGGTTTTACAATTTTAGCCCTGAACTAAAATCCACCATCAACATTAAGTCCCCTGCCTAGCACACAATGGTTGCACTATTGTGGGGTAGGCATTAGATGGTGACAAATAAAGATAAAACTTATGAGACAAAGTTAGATGTTACCAGGAGAGATGGGTCGTCCTGTCCTTGGAGCATGTCACGTTCAAAAGGCGTCCAGGTGAGCGTTCCCCTAGCATGATGTCGGTTGGCCCCAGGTAGATTAGGCATATGGTTGGTTGGGTTCTCAAACTATTCATGAAGATGTCGTAATCCCCGGCTCTGATGAGGACGAGCCCTATCATGAGTAATATCCTTAAAAGGCTGCTGAAGCAATTTCTGAAAAAGATGTTGAAGCAGCTCCCAAAGAGAACGGTGATGCAGCTTCCCGAAAGCGTGTTCAAGCGGCTTCTGAAGCGAACGTCGAGGCGGCTCCTGAAGAGAGCGTTGAAGCAGCTTCTGGAGCGAACGTCGATGCGGATCCCAGAGAGAGCGTTGAAGAAGCTTCTAGAGCGAACGTCGAGGCGGGTCCCAGAGAGAGTGTTGAAGTAGCTTCTGGAGCGAACGTCAAGGCGGCTCCTAGAGAGAGCGTTGAAGCGGCTTCTTCTTCTGGAGAGAGCGTTGAAGTGGATTCTTCTTCCAGAGAGAGCGTTGAAGCGACTTCTTCTTCCGGAGAGAGCGTTGAAGCGGCTTCTTCTTCCGGAGAGAGCGTTGAAGCATCGTCTGAAGCGCAGCTCCCGCAGAGAGCGTTGAAGAGGCTTCTTCTTCAGTTTAGATTTCCCTTGCGAATTACATGATCCTTGATTGACCATCTCTCTTGTGTTGAAGAAGTCCTTTACTGACGACGAAGAAATTTCATGCTGAGCCTCAGTCCCCAAGCGTGATTTATATGGTTCTATCTTGTATGGTCGGTGAGTTTACCATAATAAAGATATCACCATATCTCCTCCGTGACTCTATTACTTTTCCGTGGGAAACTAAAATATGCAGAAGTTCGGATTACCTCTGTACGTAGTGGTTGTTTCTATGGTGAAGCTCGGGCACTGGAATCAACAGACGAACAACAGTTCTTAGCTGCAGCTGTGATCAGAAGAAACTGGCAGGAACAGGCTTGATAGCTACGCGCACGAACTTGGCGGTCTTCATATAGTGGTATAGCTTGTCTCGAGGGAGAATCTAATGATGGAACCGATAGCTTCCTTGATGTTGCCTCATGGAATGAAAAAGAGGGAGACAGTCTCCTGCCCACGAGTATCCATTGATCCCACGAACTTGGGTTCATGAGGCCGTCTTTACATCTGCGTTGTGTTTCATGGACGTCCAGGAATACTGGTCTTTGACAATACGTCTGCTCTCTTGAGTATATCCTCGCCTTTGGACATCTTGGAATCATAATGATAGCATGCTTGCATCTCTCTAAATTCACCATCTTTGAGATGGGAAGTGCTAAGCAGTCCCCAGTCAAACTCATCTGCCATTATCACCTTTGGATCTTGTCTTTGAGGAGTAGGGAAGTTCCTACATGCGAATGACTTAACTAATAGGCTCTGCAAATATGATGAAGCTCTTTTCATGGAGAATCTGTATGTACCTCTTAAGTTCCAGGTGCAATCTCCTTTGGTAACGCAACTACTTCTTTCTACGGGAGACGAAATTCTGAAAGCGTCTCTCATTGATGTTGCAGACATTGCTATCTTCTTCTGGTTGCTCCCTTGAGGTGTCGGCTTCAGTAGATCTGAAGATGTCCCGCGCTCGCACTCGTCTGGGCTGACATAATAGGTGAACCTTTTATGATGATTCGGAGATGACAGTATTCGTTGAATCTTCCGAAACGCTTCCTGTTGTAGTGCGGTCCAGACGAAACTTGCTCCTTTCTTCAGCAAAGGGGTGAATGAAGCAACAAGCTGGGATAGACCAGGTATAAAACGTCGAATGTAGTTCACCTTTCCGATGAAGCCTTGGAGTTCCTTCACAATTCGTGGAGGCGGCATCGTGAGGATAGCTTGGGTCTTGGATGGGTCCACTTTGATTCCCTCAGCAGTCACCCGAAATCCCAGAAATTTTCCTGAAGAAACGCCGAAAGCGCGTTTCAAAGGATTCATCTTCAACTTGTATTCACGACACTTGAACACTTGTCGTAAGACTCCTGTGTGGGCCGCCTGAGCTTTTGATTTGACTATTATATCATCCACGTAGTCTTCAACTTGCTTATGCATCATGTCGTGGAAAATTACCGTCATAGCGCGTTGATACATTGCACCGGCATTCTTTAAACCAAATGACATTACAGTATAATAAAAATTTCCGCGAGGAGTTCGAAAAGACGTCTTACTCGCGTCATGCTCATACATCCTTATCTGATTGTAGCCGCTATATACATCCATGAAGGAGAACACGCCGTGTCCGCTGGTGGCATCCACTAACATGTCGATGTTAGGTAGAGGAAAATCATCTTTGGGGCAGCATCTGTTCAAGTCTCTGAAATCCATACAACACCTGATCTGTCCATTTTTCTTTTTTACCCGAAACACATTAGCCAACCAGGTTGGATGATGAAGCCAGCAACTAGCAACTTCTGAATCTCAGTCTTGATTTGCTCTTCTACCTCATGTCTGAACTTCCTCGGAGACTGTTTAACCGGCTTGGATCCAAGTATGACATGTAGATGATGGGTGACCAATTTTTCATCTAAACCAGGCATTTATTTATACGTCCAAGCGAATATGTCCTGGTACTCTTTGAGAAGTTCCACGAGCTTCGTGTGTTCATCCGTACACAAGGTTGAGATTGTGGAGATAGGCCTAGGAGATTCCTCATTCCCGATGTTAACGATTTCGAGCTCATCAGTTGTGGAATTGGTGCCATCTTGCAGCTG
Organism: Papaver somniferum; assembly: GCF_003573695.1. Taxonomy (NCBI): domain Eukaryota; kingdom Viridiplantae; phylum Streptophyta; class Magnoliopsida; order Ranunculales; family Papaveraceae; genus Papaver; species Papaver somniferum. Next base: position 49,140,501 of record NC_039362.1, on the reverse strand, counting down.
TCGTGGAGCATCTAGCACTTTTTATTGTGGCTCGTCGTTGTTGTAGCATTCCGTTGGGCGGAGAGACTGGGTAAAAGTCTCCCCTGTCAATTGATAACAGCGGCGTCGGTACACGGTTTTCCCTTTCTGATCACGGCTCGCCACAAAAGTTCGCTCCCTCTTAGTGTGAGCGTAGGTCGTGGATTCACATGATGAAGAAGAATTGGTACGTCTTGTCAGCAAAGATGCATTGTGGGACTTAGCCTTCAATGATGCAAGTCGGTCCTCTTCCTGGATTGACGCCCACGTGGGGAGCGGGATGCAATGAACTTTGTCTGATTCTTCGCGTGGAGCTTCTCTTGGTTCAAACAATTCCATTCCACATATTGGTGCGTAAGGAGACAATGATGCATGAATACGAACGACTTCTTTATTCAGCATAGTCTTCAGGAATTGGTGATACGTCGAGGGGACGATTCTATTGTCATGAAGCCATGGTCTCCCCAGTATCATATAGTAGTCCGACTCCTTTTCTATGACTTCGAATTTCACCTTTGATTGGACGGGCCCTACAGATAAATTCAGATTTACATACCCGTACGTGTTGGTTTGGTTTCCTTCAAAGTCTGTCATCGTGGTAGGCTGTCGCACGATCTTTCTTGGGCGAACCTTGGCCGTCCTGAGTGTCTTGAGAGTAATCACATTCGAAGACGCTCCTGTGTCAATGAGGGCCCTCTTGAACTCTGAATCCTTGATGCGTGCAGTAACGTGTAGGTCCCGGTTGTGACCTTCTTCCGCCATCATGTCTTCTTCTGTAAATGTAATATTATTCACAGACATCTCTGGTGTTTTTGAGGCTTCTGGACGCAAAGGAGTTAAATGCACGTCCAGGGCTATCTGGTTGATTGCAGCAAACGTCACCGCCCGCTGATTCTTCGAGAGGTGTAAAAGTTCACATAAACTTTCCACTAGAGAAGCTGCTTCCTGATCCACCGTCCTCTGGTTCATAGTGAAACTATTCACTTGAGGAGGATCGTTGCGAGGATCAGTCCCCAGTGTACAAATCTCTGTGACAGGAGAACCGCTCATATCTGATGTCATCTTGATGAGGAGATCGAGTATGCCGTTTATTGCTTCTTTGATCAGGTCCATGTTCTTCGTGTGAATCTCCTGCACACGTGCTAACTCGATCAATGTTGAGATTCTTCCGGTTACACCATCAAATACACCATTGGGAAGAGGAGTATCTTCATTGGGGGAACTTCGACCGAGATTTGAAATTGTTGGGGGATTCCTAAAACCAACCATCTTGAAGTCAACCAAATGGGATTGGGTATTGAAGAAATTAACTTCACAACCGAGAGATTAACCTCCCACTGTGGTCGCCAATTGTTTATGGATGAAAACTGTTTCTACTGGTTTTGGTAAATTTGGGTGTGTGAATGGGAAACGAATCTAAACCCTAAACAAAGCACTGCACGGGAGTGCTTTTAATTCGAGAGATCAATCTATACAATTCTGGCCTAAACCAAGAAATAGTCGTTCCAGACTTGCTTCGGTCACAAAGTGAATGAGATGGGGTTGATCTTAGGGAAGGAAGCGAAGAAGGTGTTGAGATTGTGAAGGTGTTGGTTGTTTATGACTTGTATCAGAATGATGAACTGGCTTGCACAATGAAAGCTATCAGTTCTGTATGTTTTCTCGATACTGTGATAACACTTGGTTTTTTCTGTGTTGTTTGAAGATAGGTCGAAGAACCTATTTATACAAGTCATTTGAGCGCAATCCTCATCTCGTAGAAAGTGGAGGAAGTTGAGTGATGGAGTAGTGGGGTCATGTAGGTGATTGTCACACGATCACGCCTTTTCCCACTTCCATCATCATCGTTAACCGTCCATGGTTCCTGACACGTTCTCGTAATGGGCGTGTTGCACGCCGCACGCTGTAAACCGCCATACCAATACCACAGTAAGTATCCCCCAGTTTGTGACATGTTTGATGTCTCGAATAAGTGGGTCGAGTCGTAGGACCCGCCGCAAGAAAAATCATACGGTTCTATTAGGTTAAATAACTAAGTTATTTAAGGATTTGATATTCGTGAAATATCGTGCATGCTCGATGCATGTAATGCATCGTTTTAAATCAAGCAGCTCAAAACAATCGATATGCATAAAGCATCGTTGTTTTAAAGCTTGATCGAGTAAGTCGCGGATTAAGCGTCTTAAAATGACAGCACGTCCAACCATCTTCGAGTGATCGTTTGGAGGCCGCGTAGGCGGGCCATCATCTGGTCGATCACTCCTTGTGACAGAGTGGCAGACAGTAATCATTGAGGCGCTTCATTGATCGCCTAACTTTTAATCCAAGTCGTCCGACCAAGCTGGAAAAGTTGGACGGACGAGATGATTTACTACACATATTTGCTGCCGTTGATGGATTTTAGGGTTTTTAAAGACGCGTAATATCCCCTCTTTGTCTTGATCGAATCCAAGCATGGGCGCTAATTTTGGTGGGACCGACCAGGCATGCGTGGATACGGCCTGTCGGCGTGCATGCCTACACCTCTCGGTCCCATAAAGATTCGATCTGGGCCACTCAATTTGACCGGCAAAGATGAGTGGTCGTGATCGATTTGCGACATAAATACATTGCCGCAAAGTTTAAAAGTCGTGTGGCATGCCACCTTTGGGCGTGCGTTTCGAGGCGCCGGGCCCTAGTATCCATAGGTCGTCCGGTCACACGCAAAGGTGGGCCCATGGTGATCATGTTGACATCCTTGGGACCTCTTGAGTCTATATCTACACCCTCCGTTTAGGCTGGCGAAGATGGATGGTCACGATCGAACTACGACAGATGTGCATTGCCGCAAACCCTAATTAGGGTTTTGAATCAGTCACGCACGCGTGACTTTGTCCAAAAGGTTTGGCACGCCGTGATCCTCCTTTGGAGAGGCCGATCACGTGGGGGCCATGTTGGGCTGACGGTGAACGTATGTGCACCTTCCTGATGGTCCTTAATGCGATCTAAGCCATCCAAATAGGCTGGCTAAGTTGGATGGTTGTGATCGATTTTAAGACACTAGTGGAATTCTGCAACCCTTAGAAACATCACTCCTTCCATGGTTTGAGCAATCATTTCATTGATTCATGACCTCGCCGTGAGAAAACCGATCGGGTGAAGGATAAGTGGGCCCGCCAACGTGTGTGTTAGCACTTCCCTGATCATTCATGGGATGATCTAATCCGTCCAACCAGGCTGGTGAAGTTGGACGGTTGTGATGGTTTTAAAACTGCCCTGAACAGTCTATGCTCGTCGAGCTTCTCCTAAAACAACGCGGCCACTCAACTTTGGGTTGGCGTTTGATGGCGCTGGGGGAGTATGGTGATTGTTCGACCAGCTAGGGCATAAGTGGGCCCGCCGGTGGTCATCACAACAATTGCCTATTTTTGCCAGGGTTTGGCTTGGCTTGTTAAATTGCGTGGCCAACTTGCATGGCCGTGATCGTTTCTGAGACTGATATGGACAGTCCAGATTTCCCTTAAGGAAATTAAGCATGCTCGATCGTCTAACCAAAGCGTGTCGATGCGAGACTCTCTTTAAAGAGTGATGTAGCATGTACGGGTATTTCGTGCACATCTCAAAATTTGCACTTGGAGATTCATGTTACTCTACTGAGAGTGAACACTCAGTCGTCATGTAATGCTAATAATGAGAGTTCGGCTGAGAATAACACAGGAAATACTAGGCAAATCATGCATTAATTAATAATGCTAAAAAATTCACAGAATATTTGGAATTGCTGTTGCACGCACCATTCTGGGTGAATTTTGTGTATTTATTGAATTGCTTCGAATAAATAAAGTGAAGAGGTACTCATCACTTATCAAACTTCTTTACCCTTTGCAGGATGTCAGCGCATTATCAAACGGCTTTACCCTTTGCAGGATGTCAGCGCATTATCAAACGGCTTTACCCTTTGCAGGATGTCAGCGCATTAAATTTGGTTTTACAATTTTAGCCCTGAACTAAAATCCACCATCAACAATAACAAAATATAATGCGGAATAGAAATAACACATACACCGGAATTTTGTTAACGAGGAAACCGCAAATGCTGAAAAACCCCGGGACCTAGTCCAGATTGAAGACACACTGTATTAAACCGCTACAGACACTATCCTACTACAAACTAACTTTGGTCTGGACTATAGTTGAACCCCAATCAATCTCACAATGATCCAAGGTAAAGTTATGCTCCTACGTCTCTGATCTCAGCAAGATACTACGCACTTGTTTCCCTTAGCTGATCTGACCCACAACTAAGAGTTGCTACGACCCAAAGTCGAAGAATTTAATAAAAAAATCTGTATCACACAGAAAAGTCTACAAGAATAGATAAACCTGTCTCGCACAGAAATACCTACAAGGTTTTGTTCCGTCTTTTGATAAATCAAGGTGAACAGGAACCAATTGATAAACCAGACTTATATTCCCGAAGAACATCCTAATATTATCAATCACCTCACAATAATCTTAATCGACGCGGTGAAAGAAGATATTGTGGAATCAGAAACGATGAGACGAAGATGTTTGTGATTACTTTTATATCTTGCCTATTGGAGATATGAATCTCAAGTCAATCGTTACGATTGTACTCAAAACGATAGAAGATGCAAGATCAGATCACACAACTACGAGAAAGTAGTATCGGTCTGACTTCACAATTCCAATGAAGTCTTTAAGTCGTTAACTGGTTTACAAGAAGAAACCTAAGGTTAAAGGATAATCGACTCTAGCTAATACAACTAGTATCACACAGGAGGTGTGGGGATTAGGTTTCCTAGTTGCTAGAGTTTTCCCTAATATAGTCTTTCAAATCAGGGTTTGCAATCAATGTTAGCTTGGTAACAAAGCATTCAATATTCACTGTTAGATGAAAACCTGATTAGATTCAAGCTAATATCTTTCAACCGTTGGATCGAAAACTTATCTTGTTACACACAAATGAAATGCACGATTTTAAGTTTGCGTAACCGTACCCAAACATGTACATTTGTTAGTTCAACAATAGTTAACCAAATGGTTAGCCATATGAGCACTTTCATATCAACCATATTCTTCTTCACCATAACTAGTTCAAATGACTCAAATGAACTAGTTAGAGAGTTGTTCATTGAAAGGAAATCTTATGTAACTACACAAGACACAATCGAAGCAAAAACGATTTGATTCACTCGAATCGGTTCATGAACTTTATAGCCACGGTTTGCATTTAGCATTCCTTAGTTCACAAACAGTCGTCTTTAGATATAACCAGCTTAAGTTCGCAGACTTAGTTCGCGGACTTAAGTTCCCGGAAGGAGTTCTCAAACTCCAGCAGATATTCTCGGTTCGAGAACTTCCGCCAGTTCGCAGACTGAGTTCACGGCTCTTGTTCCGATTCTCTTGATCAATAAAGTTCGCAGACTTCGGTTCAAGGAAAAAGGACTTATAAATATATGTGTTGCCACACAATGCTTATATCCAACATTGGTTATATAATCTAAACTCTCATTTCAATCATTGAAACATTCTTAGAGGATGTTATATAGTTGTTATTCACAAACCATTTTTCGTCAAAGCAATTTTCAAAGTGATTCAAACATATCAAGACTTTCGTCACTAGGTAAAGTTGAAATTGGCCAAAGTGAAAGCTTACCAACACATATTTCGAGAAATAGATAGGCGAGATACACTCGGCTCGAAATGGCAAATGCGTATAATCAAAGTCTATATAGCTAAACGACTTTTGTCTCAAGATAGGAGATAGAGTAGATAGACTTTTGAGTGATAGATAAGTTCAAGTCTCCACATACTTTTTAGTCGATAAAGTTCCACCAGTTTCTTGAGTAGTCCTTCGTCTTGTATGATGATTTCCATGGAGTAATTGAGCTCAACTACACTTTTTATCCTAGTCCGAGACTTAGCTATAGTAGACTAGAAATCAAGACTTATAGTTTTGATCACTAACATTGGCAAACATGCTTGAGATAGCAACGCATGCGAGTTCGACCGAGCAATGCTCTAACACTATTGATGATGGTTTGGGATATGGTGATGAGATTAAAGAAACCATTGTTTCTCTTGACTCATTACCGGAAAAATCAGCAATTAAGAATATTTCATATGCTTCTTTACCTTGCAATGATGAAAAACTTGTGCCTTCTATTGTTAAATCTCCAAAGTTGGAATTGAAACCTCTTCCAAATTACTTAAAGTACTTGTACTTGGGTGACAAGGAAGAGTTACCTGTGATTGTTTCTAACGAGCTTAGTGAATTACAAGAGCAAAAACTTCTAAGAGTGCCCAGAAAGTACAAGACGGTCATAGGATGGACAATCGCCGATATCAAGGGTATAAGCCCTGCCGTTTGTACGCACAAGATCCGTTTGGGAGATGATGCAAAGCCTATAAGGGAAGCGCAACGTCGATTGAACCCTCCAATGATGGAAGTTGTGAAAAAGGAGATACTCAAACTTTTGGACGTGGGTGTTATCTATCCCATATCTGACAGCAAGTGGGTAAGCCTGGTACAAGTAGTACCTAAGAAATCAGGTGTGACGGTGGTGGAGAATGATAAGAACGAACTTGTCCCAACTTGTGTGCAAACCGGTTGGAGGGTTTGTATTGATTATAGGAAAATGAATGCCACCACTAGAAAAGATCACTTTCCTTTACCATTTATTGATCAAATGCTTGAACGTTTAGCTGGACACTCTTACTATTGTTTCCTTGATGGCTATTCAGGTTACAATCAGATTGTGACAGTGCCGAAGGATCAAGAGAAAACTACTTTCACTTGTCCTTTCGGTTCTTGCTTATAGAAGGATGCCTTTTGGCTTGTGCAGTTCTCTTGCTACCTTCCAAGGTAAGTATCTTTTCAGAATATGTTGAAAACATTATTGAAGTGTTCATGGATGATTTTAGTGTCTTTGGTGATTCATTTGACCTTTGCTTGAATAACTTGTCATTAATCCTTGAACGATGTGTTGAAACAAACCTTGTGCTGAATTGGGAGAAGTGCCATTTTATGGTAACTCATGGCATAGTTTTAGGCCATATTATATCTTCTAAAGGCTTGGTAGTTGATAAATCTAAGATAGACCTTATTCGTGCTCTAACCCCTCCCACTACGGTGAGGGAGATACGTTGTTTTCTTAGTCATGCGGTTTTTTATCGAAGATTCATCAAGGACTTTTCCAAGATAGCATCACCACTTTGCAACTTATTGCAGAAAGATGTGGTTTTTAATTTTGATGAAAAATGTGTGGCGGCATTCAATCGTTTGAAAGAACTTTTGATTTCAGCCCATATCATTAAACCACCGGATTGGAGCAAGACTTTTGAGCTCATGTGTGATACAAGTGACTATGCGGTTGGTGCGGTGCTTGGGAGGTGTGTGGGGAAGATACCTCATGCCATTGATTATGCTTCTAGGACACTCAATGAGGCCCAAAAAAACTACACAACCACTGAAAAAGAGTTGTTGGCTATTATTTTTGATTTGGAAAAGTTTCACTCTTATCTAATTGGTACAAAAGTTGTTGTCTTTTTTGATCATGCAACACTTAGGTACTTGCTAATGAAGAAAGAGGTGAAACCAAGGCTCATACGATGGATTTTACTCTTGCAAGAGTTTGACATAGAGATCAAAGACAAGAAAGAAATTGAGAACACCGTTGTGGATCACTTGAGCCGTCTTGCTGAGGACAAGCAAGTTATCCCACTATGTGAAAGTTTCCCGGATGAGAAACTATTCTCAACTGCCTTTGGAGAACCATGGTACGCTAATATTGTTAATTACTTAGTTTCTAAACAAATTCCAAAGAACTTGTCTCGTGCTAAGAGGGACAAACTTAAGAAGTTAGGAAACCAATACATATGGGATGATCCATACTTATGGAAACATTCTAGTGACCAAGTAATACGAAGGTGCGTTCCCGAATCCGAATTTAAGTCTATCTTGTATTTTTGCCACTCCTACGCTTGTGGAGGACACTTTGGGAGCAAGAGAACCTCTCTCAAGGTACTAGAATGTGGTTTCTTTTGGCCAACTTTGTTTAAGGATGCATACGCATTTTGTACCACATGTGATAGGTGCCAAAGAATAGGAAATCTAGGTGCTTGAAATCAAATGCCACAAACTATTATTCAATTTGTTGAGGTTTTTGATGTATGGGTAATTGATTTTGTGGGACCTTTTGTCAATTCTAGTGGGAATTATTATATCTTGCTTGTTGTTGATTATGTCTCGAAATGTGGAAGCTAAGGCCACCCCAACCAATAATTCTAAAGTGGTATCAGATTTTGTGCAAACAAACATTTTTGCAAGGTTTGGAATTCCAAGAGCCATAATTAGCGATGGGGGTTCACATTTCAAAAACATGCTCTTACAAAGCTTGTTAAGGAAGTACAATGCGTCGCATAGGATTGCAACACCTTACCATCCACAAACAAATGGACAAGCCGAGGTTTCCAATCGAGAGGTGAAGTCCATTCACGAGAAGACGGTGAATCCAACAAGGAAATATTGGAGTTTGAGATTCAATGATGCTTAGTGGGCTTATAGAACCGCATACAAGACACCTATCAGGATGTCTCCCTTTAGGCTTGTGTTTGGTAAACCTTGTCACTTACCCGTTGAAATTGAGCATAAGGCGTTTTGGGATATTAAGCAATGCAATATGGAGTTGGATGGTGCTGGAAGGCAAAGGAAGTTACAACTCCAAGAGTTAGAAGAGATTCGCAATGATGCATTTGAAAGCTCACGGATTTACAAGGAAATGACGAAGGCATTTCATATAGTATGATCAGAAAGAAACAATTTTGCATTGGGCAGAAAGTGCTTTTGTTTAATTCTCGCTTGCAATTATTTCCGGGTAAATTAAGGTCACGTTGGATTGGACCTTTTATTGTGACTAATGTGTTTTCTCATGGTGCAGTGGAAATTCGTAGTTTATCTACTGGAAATGAACTTAAAGTAAATGGGCACCGGTTGAAACCATATTATGAGAACTTCTCTTCGGAAGTTGTGGAAGGAGTTAACCTTGTGGAAGTGATCCCTCTGGAGGAGTCGTAGAAAGCAAGGAGATAGTCAGGATGACGACCTTAAACCAAGCGCTACATGGGAGGCAACCCATAGGATGAGTATTTCTTGTCTTATTTTTAGTTTTGGTTCTTGTCTTGTTTTTAGCTTTGTGTTGTTTAGTATTTACTTTTTTTTTTTAGATTTCTTGTCACATTATCATGTAGGATTTCCCACCTTGACTTTCTTTGGACGATTCAATTTACATTGAGGACAATGTAAAGTTTAAGTGCGGGGGAGTGGTTAAGCATTTGCATTGTAAATTTTTCATAAATTTTCAACTTTTGTGTGAATTAGTGCATGAAAAACTCCAACTTGTAGTTAGTTTAGAGTCACATAATATACATGTCGCTAAGGTTACATCGAAATTCTCACAAGAGTGACTGAACTTAAAGATGTCAGAGAACGTGATCGGGTTTCTTGCTTGTTTGAGAGTTAAAGTTGGATTTAACCATGTCAGTGGCAAACGAGGTGCAGACTGAATTCGGTATTAGAGTTCTGATCCCCTATAGTGGAGACTACCTATTGTTACATCATGTGAGGCACCGACTTTCAATTATTTGTACGTGTCTAAATATGTGCTTTTAGAGTGTGTGTCACCGTATGTTAATTATGGGTAGAATGGTGAGCGACCCAACCTCCCATCAATCAAAGCACTACTTTGATCTCTTGAGTGCTATTTTGTCAATCATGATGGTGACATCGAATTGCTAACTTACATACCACTTGTAATCTTGTTCGCAGTTAGCACCATCCACTTTATCTCTCTCTACACCAACAGGTCCATAGAAACACCATCATCATCAACAATAGGAGCATCACAAATTCGAAGGAAAGTTGAAGACGTTCAAGGTTTACAAGCAACGATACAGAAATGAGAAGATTTCAGATTCAAGTAAAGCAACAAGACAAGGAGCAGAATTTTTACAAGTTGAAGACTTATGTACAAGAGCGAAGAATACCGAATTCAAGAAGTTTATGATATCGAGACATACAAGTTGTGAAGAATCAAGCGGTAAGGTATATACACCATGGCCTTTATAATTGCATTTTCATTTTATCTTATTTGTATTTTATTTTCTCTTGTCTCTCAAAAAAAAAATAAACTTGGGACATGGTCATCATTATGTTAAGTCTCTTGGCAAAAAAAAAAAAACGAAAAAAAAAATTCAAAAAAAAGAGGCAAGAGAAATTTTCGTTAGGTTCATTATTAGTTTTATTACTTTATTTTGTTTTGTTTTCATTTTGTATTTGTTTTATTTTTTGTTGTCTCAATTTTTAAAAAAATAAAGAAAAAGAAAGAAAAGAAGAAAAAAAAGTCAAGAAAAATGTGTTGTATCATATTTTGGTTTGTATTTAGTTTTGTTCTTTTAGTAAAGCCAATGGAAAGAAGGAATATCTATTGTAACTACTAATTTTACCATAGTCTACGTAATATGAGCAGGTCAGAGGATCACATACTAAGTAGTATGGATACCTCAGTTGAACTGATATTGTTGAGTAAGTAAAAGGTACGCTCGAAATAAGATCTACTCTTTTCTTTTTTTTTGCTTAATAATAATTTTTATTAATAACCAAATTGTTGTCAAAAGGTTCCAAAAGGATATAACAAAAGAAAACAAAAATAAGAACTAGAAAAAAGAAAAGATTAGGCTTATTACAGATTTTTAACTAATCCTGTAGTAAGCTTGATTCTCATTTTCTATTTGAGATAGAAATGCAGGCCTAGAATTATATGTATTTTGTTGTCCCTTCCTTAATCTTGAAATTCTCTTGGCCATAGTGTCAGCTGAAAAGTTAATCTCCCTGTAATTGTGACAAAGCTTCCATTCTGTTACACTTTCACATATTTTTCTCCATCTGTTTATGGAAAACCAAGGTATCCTTTGTGTTTTGAAAGCTTGAATCACTAAAAATCAGATGAGTGTAACCTCTGCGAATAACCCATTCACCAGCACATAGAATAGCAAGGACCTCAGCATAATAATTTGTGGATACCCCCAAACCTCCTTCAATAGCTACTATACATTCTCCCTCACTGTATCTGGCAATAAAACCATATCCAGTTGTACATGGGTTTCCTTGAGCAGCACCATCACAGTATAGCAGAATTTGTCCCATTTGAGGTAGCTTGAAAAAGATTTCTTGAATTTTGATTGTTCTAGTTAGTCTGCACTTCATCCCAAAGAATTTTAATATCTGCATATCATAAGTTGTGTTCCACATATATGCTTTCATTCTGATTTCACATTCTGTAGTAAGCTTCATAATTATGTCTTTGATAAGTTTAATATTAATTTTATCTTCTTCAAATACACATCTGTTTCTTTGAAACCAAATTTCTCATTGTTATGAAAGATGCTACCTTCCACAGATCTTTAATTGCAGGACTTCTGTGCTTTGATCTTGATAACATCTCTTCAAAAAAAATTGGATTTAAGAAACAAAAAATTCCACCCAGCCATTTCCAAATGATTTGACTGAAGTCACAGTCCCATAAAATATGATTGAGGTTTTCTTCATAATTTTTGCAGAAACTGCATCTTGAAGCTAAATTGAATTTTCTGGACTTCATTTTCTCATCAGTAGGTGTAATTCCTCTAACAAGTTTCCACACATTACTTGAAATACTAGGATGAACAGATGAAGACCATACCTGTTTTGTCCAAGGCAGTTTTGGAAATTTTCTTCTTATACATTCTACAGCTGATGCAACTGTGAATTCTCCAGTGATAGTCCCACACCATATTTTTCTATCTTCTATTGTGCTCACCACAGGGAGGTCATTTTGATGTACCATTCCCAACATTTCAGTTGGAATTACCCATTCTCCATCTAGAAGTAGATCAGATACCTTCATTTCAGGGAAGTTAAACATGAATTCATTCATTGGAAATAATTCTGTCAGAGCTCTTTCTTTTACCCAAGCATCATTCCAAACTGAGATTTTGGATCCGTCACCAACAATCCATCTTGAGTGCTCTTGTATATCTTCTGTGACCTATTTTAAACCTGGTAAAATTGAGGACTTTTTATAGTATTTGATCCACTCTCCATTTTTTGTCATAGATTTCTCTTGGAAGTATTTTTCCCATTCATCTGTTCCATTTTGAATTTTCCAGAGGAGCTTCATAAGTAGAGCTTTATTTATTATTTCAAGTCTTCTCAGCCCTAATCCACCTTCATCCATTGGAGCACACACACACTCCCATTTCAGAGTAATGTATTTTTTTGTTGAAGGATCACCAGTCCATAAGAAGTTTCTTATTACTCTTTCAACAACTTGAATAACTTTCTTTGGCCATTTGTAGACAGACATGTTGTATATAGGTATACTGCAAGCACATGTTTCACTAGAATTAACCTTTCTTGAAATGAAAGAAGCTTACCCTTCCAGCCAGCAAGATTTTCTTGAATTTGCTCCAGACAACCCCATACATGAGCTGATTTGATACTTCCAGGTATTAGAACAACAACTAAATACTTGTCAGGAAATGTTGATAAAGGCATGTTGCATTCATTTGCCAGTTGAACTATTCTAAGTTCACTAGTTCCTCCAATGAAACATTTGTTTTTTTTTCAAAGTTGATGCTTTGACTAGATGACATTTGGTAATCTATGAGAAAGTTAAGCAGATTTCTAATGTTCCTCTTGTCTCCATTACTGAATAAGAAGATATCATATGCAAAAAGAATGTGAGAAGGTTGCACTCCATTTCTTCACACCATTGGTTGTATTGCTCTCTCTTAATCATTCTTGATAATGTTCTGCTCAACAAATCTTCAGCAATAACAAAAAGAAGAGGAGACAGGGGATCACCTTGTCTCAGACCTCTTCCCACTTTAAAATATCCAACAAGACCACCATTAAGAAGAATTGATATTCTAGCTGATTGCAGTATTGTATGTATCCATTTGGTTCCTTTTTCTGAAAATCCAAAATTTCTCATAACTTGTACCAGAAAATCCCATCTTAAAGAATCATATGCTTGTGTTATATCTAATTTTAGTCCCAAATTTCCACCCCTTCTTTTAACATCAAGTTCATTTATTAATTCATAAGCAAGGACTATCTGTTCTTGAATATTTCTGCCACTTATAAAAGCACCCTGCTGAGGAGATATAAATTTTTTAATCACACTACCAATAGGTCTGAATTGTTGAGCTCTTTTTGCATTTTTCACCTTTGGCAGCAGAAGCAGGAAGTTTGCATTGAAGCCTTGAGGAATAAAACCACCCCTCTTAATTGCATCAGCTACATCTTTTCCAATTATGTCCCAAGCAAATATGTAAAACCATCCAGCAAAACCATCAGGTCCTGGAGCACTATCAGGATCAAGATCATAAACTGCTTTTTTAATTTTCTCATAGATTGGAACAACATCCAAAAGTTGGTTCTCTTCATCAGTAATTAATTTGGGAATATCTTGAAAAATTCCTTGAGAAAATTGAACTTCTTGAAACTTGAATTTGTCTTCAAAATGAGATATTAAATTTTCAGCTATGAGGTTTTGATTTGAGATAATGTTACCCTCTGAATTCTCCAACTCCACTATAGCATTTTGGGCTTGCCTAATGATGTGATTTTCAAAGTTGTTGTTGTAGTAATAAAGATTCGAACTCTAACACTTGTGAAGATTAAATTTAAAGATTTAAAGGGAGAGTTACTGGGTATAGGATTCCATCGAATTTGCAACTTAAGGTTCAATTATCAATTACTTTAACAATTATAACTCAATATAAAGTTTCATTGACTCTAATTCATTTCCTAAAGTAGATTTCGAAAGTAATGGTTGTATATCTAAAGTATAGGATATCAAAACCTTTAAGCCAGCATAACCCATCAATTGAAAGGACAACTATTCAATGATAATCATAATTCAATTAAGTAACTGTGCAATTAGTCATTAAAATAATTGAATAAAATCACCCTCGTATGATATTCGACTTCCTCCGTCGACCCAGTGCAGGGGTTTAGCTTCTCATTATGAAAACACACTCAATAATATAATTCATAGCTCAAATGGTGTTTTTATTGGAGAAAACTAATAAAACATAGGTTTGCAACACTTTATAGGTGTTACAGAGTCCACCATTACAATGAAATTCAAATACTGTTGTTAAAGCTGCTGTTACAGAAAAACTATATATGGAAACTGTCGAGAAGAACTGTCGCGAAGTTAAGAACATGCGACAGTTTTAAACGACAGGCCAGAAGTGTAGTCTGTTGTTCTTCGTCTTCTTCTTATCTGCAGCAGCAGAGAAGTTGCTCTGCAACTCTCTATTTTCCTCCCCAAACTCTCGATGTCTCTCTAAGAAATCTCAGGACCCTTTTTATACCTCAGCAGCACCAAATCTTCCGCAATAACTTCATATCATCCTCTCTTTAATTCACTGCAGTCACAGGAATATTCTTTCCCTTTTTTTCTTCTCCTCGCACTCCTGTTGCTGTCACATCTCCTTGTTTACCTTCTACACGCTCCTTGTTCATATCATCCTCTCTTTAAACACGATCAGGGCACGTATAAATCTTATGCAATCCCGTGAAAAACTCCAAACTTCCCTGTTTCACCAAACACTCCCCCTTTTTATCTCTTCACGTATCCTGAATCCTCAAATCTCTCCCAATCTTAATAGATACCGTTTCTGTGAGAATATGTTCTTTTACAGCTCACGTACCGTCCATAATTAATTCCAGAAATTCAAACAAAATAATTGATATCTTTCTTTCTCTGTTTTACGAGATCTTCATTCTCTTTCCTTTCTTTACGAATCCAATTTGATTATCTTCCCTGTTCGGATGAAACAGACCGAACTGAATCCAAATCCAAGTCAAACACTACCAAAATCTCGGCCAAAATCTTCCCTGAAAAATACGCAGTTGGGACTCAATCATTTCCCGCCAAATTCTGTCCTTTCTATTTTCATAAATCGGTGATTATCCAGCCAAATATAATTGAAACAAAGCACATTACCATCTCTATTTAGGCCCTAGGAACAAACCCATTTGATTTCAGCCATTTAGTCTCACCCAAACACCTCCAAAACTGAAACCCCTAATTCTGCTGTCATTTTCCCGCCAAAAATGAAATTTGAATTGTTGAAGATGAACTCCCCCTTAATCCTGTATGGGTGTCCCTTTAGCACTTGTCTTATGGGGTGTAAATAGTAAGGAAGGTGGCCCTTAGCAACTGGACGCCCCTTAGTAATTGAGGTGCCCCTTAACCAACATCGAGAGTCTGAATAACACGTGTCCTCCGGGTGCAAATAACAGTTTTTTCGAGCCAATTCTCCACAAGAGCTTATTCTTCCAAAAACAACTAAAACAGATTTATTAGTGATAAAAAGAGTCCCAGCTAATGTATTTATGGGTGAAAATAAGTCGCACTTTCGTGCTTATCACCTAATCTTTATATTTACATGAAAAATCTTGAGTTAGATGCTCCTTCTTTTAACCATCTCACTCTTGATTTTTGTTGCAGTATCTTTTTGTTTCTCTGATAGAACTTCAAGTTCTCCTCTTGCAGTCACTAGGTTACTCAAAAGATTTAAGTCCCTTGGATTTTTATCTGATATTATAGCATCCTGAAGAACTTTTTCTTCTGCAGCTTTGAATTGCTTTGTGATATCTCCAAAAACACTCCAATTCCATTTTTGTATTTCTTGTTTCAGTATTTTTAGTTTCTTCATGAAGAAAAAAATGGGATTACCTGCAATATTAATTTCCCAGCTTTTTTGTATTTGATGATGGAAGTCAGGATGGCTTATCCATACTTTCAATGCTCTGAATGGAACATTTTTTGGTTTTGTAAGCTCAGCATTTGCACCATATAAAACTCCATGATCTGTGTAGATGGGAAAAAACGATTTGCTGGTTTTTAAGGAATTGAGGAGACGACCGTACGGAGGAGACTCCTCGAACCGAGTGAAATTTTAAACCTCACACAGATGCACCGCTGCAAAGGGGGTGCTTTAGATTCGAGAGATCAATCTGTAGTACTCCGGCCTAAATCAAGACAATGACCGTTCCAGAGTAAATTCGGTCACAAGAGAGGATGGGTTGATCTGTAGGAGGGAAGCTGGGAAATGTGTGGAATCAATGGTAATCAAAGATTGTGGGTGTGGGAATTCTGAATATGATAAGCTCTGAATGATTGAAATTTCTCAATTGAGAGTAGTTGCTCAATTGATGAGTTGATGATCTCGTGTTGTCGATGAGACGTGAGATTGATGATACTGTTGATGTTGATGATTCAATCATGATTCAGAGACTTATTTATATTGCTGGAATTTTCGACACCATGATCCCACGAAGTGTGACAGTTGATGGAATCAAGGAGTGGGGAAGTGTAGATCGTGTTTGAAACCAGTTGCTCAACGTGTGGAGACTTGGTCTATTTTCCACCCACTACCTCGTGAATTCCTTCAACTGATTGCACGACTTGCTCACATTCCATCGTGTGTCTGAACACACGTGCCGTAGACCGCCAGACCAAAACCCTAAGTGATATCCCCCCAAAGTGACACGATCGACGTCTCGTGGTATGTTAGTCAATTGATGACTTCGTGGTTTGATGGGATGATGAGTCTGTGTAGTTGCTGAGTTGAACATAATGTTCTGAAATTCATGAATTGAACATGTCATGAGACAGAGGTATAGTTCTTACGATGAAGTGAGAAAGTATTTCTCATTCGATGGATCGTTGAATATTGATTTTTGAACCAATATTCCTTGGTTCGAGCAAATATTTATCATCTGAGCAAGTGGGTCTGATGTGATGAATTATTGAATATTTGATCGTCTGAGCAAGTGTTGCTCATCTGATGGATTATTGGCAGCGTACCAAAAATATTAATTAGGATACCGGTCGTTGAACCGAGCATAATTAATAAAATTAATGACCATGAGGTCGTCGTATAATTATTAAGGTTGGAATCTGGAATGATGATCCTTGGATTCAGAAACCCTAATTTGATCAATTGATGATCAATTCATGGTTCGTCAGAAGTTTAACCATGGGACGAAGGAGGGAGCGACTACATGGGACCGTGGATCAACCATGTAGTGTCCATATGCTCACGTGAGAAAATACAAAGAACTCCTGAAGAGTTGATGAATTGTTGGTGAAGGAATGATTAAATGCTTGTTTAATCATTTATTCGAAAATGCTCGTTTGAGCCTTAGGTGAGAAAACCTAATTAATTATGACGGAGTGAGGGACCGACCATGGGGTCATGAAACCGGACCTGGGTAGTCACGTGACCGCCTGATGATTGCTTCATGAAAATCCATAGTGTTTGGAAGAGTCTTGGACCTAATACGTGCAACTGTGCAAATTAGGTCAAAACTGTGAAACTTGATGGGACCGGCTTCTGTAAGCCAAAGAGCCAATCTTGGTCGGTCAAGATAGCGTGCTCGTGTCCCCAAGGCATCCGCGTCTCAGTCCTGAGAATTTTGATATTTTCTGGCGTGCAATTGAGCATTCATTCGAGAAAATATGCCAAAATTAGGGTTTCGACGAAACTGAGGAAAACACCATGAGATGATGGAAAATAATTATAAAATAAGGAATCAAGAGGCGTGAGACCGCCGAGGCCAAGGCATGGTCGGCCGGTCGTGGCCACGGTCCCGTGGTGCCTTTTCCTTAATTTTATAATATTTTGATGATTTTATGAAAAATTCATGAATTTTGAGAAATTTGATGAATTTAGGGAGTTTCCATGAATTGAAGGAGTTTTCATGAGTTCAGGGAAGCAAAAAATATTAAAATAATAAAAAAAAGGGCGTCTGGGACCGTGGAGGCGCGGCCGGCCGGCTAGGGCCCGGTCCCACGAGTTTCCCTAATTTTTATGTATTTTTAATGTATTTTTCCATGATTTGAAGGGATTTTCCTAATTTTGAGAGAAATACCATGAAATCAAGGAGTTTCATGGGATGAAGGAAATCCTAAAAATAATAATAATAAAATACATGGGCGTGTGGGACCGGCTGAGGCATGGCCGGCCGGCTGGGGCCCGGTCCCACTGTTTCCCTAATTTTATATTATTATTTTTTATGTATTTTGAAAATACCATGATTTGAAGGAATTTTCATGAAATCAGGGAAATAATAATAATAATAATAAAATAATGAGGAACCATAAGGTGTGGGGCCGGTTGGGACCAAGGCATGGCCGGTTGGCCAATGGTCAGTCCCCATACTATTTTTCCTTAATTTTATATTATTTTCATGGGTTTATGAAAACACCATGAAACCGAGGAGTTTCCTCGAGACGAAGGAGATTTGATAAAACGAGAGAATTTTCATCAAATCATGGAAAATATTAAAAATGCATTAAAAATATAAAACTTGCGTGGGATTGACCACGACACGGTCGATTGGTCGTGTGTCCGTGCTCCCAGCACCCTGGTCAATATTTTTAATTATTTATTATTTTCTTCCCTATTTTGCATAGGTTCATCGTTTCGTTGTATTTTGAAATACTCGTTCGTGCGGTGACTGTTAGTGCATTGTCGTTGAATACACTTTCACCATATAAATCGGGGCTTACTTAGAGGTAGCTCAGACGCCCGGTTGTTGATTATTTATTATTAATTGTGGAATTCAGTGGAGAATAATTCACAAAACTGAGTAATAAGATGTTTACTATTAATCCATAGGATCACCTGAGGATTCGACTACGAATTCAGAATAATAAAGTGAGCGTTACCATTCCATGGGATCGCAGATTCGACCATAGAATCGTAGAAATTAAGTTTTACCTATTACCATTTATGAGACCAGTTGTGGATTCGATCATGAAATCGGAGTAATGAGATAATATAGTTATTGCTATTCTATGAGATCAAGCCGTGGATTCGATCATAGAATCAGAACAGTTGTTTATTGCCATTCCATGGGACCAGTCGTGGATTTGACCATGGAATAGGAGCAATTGTTATTGCCATTCCATGGGACCAGTCATGGATTCGACCATGGAATAGGAAAAATTATAGATTATTCTGGGAATTCAATAGTGAATATCACGGCAGAGTTAATCTTAATTAGGAATAATTAACTTTATGGCTCTATACTAGCAGAGCAAGCTATCTAGGAGCATTAATTATCCCGATATGAGCTTGTCGGTAAGTCATATCCTTTATATAGTCAGGGTAAACTCGTTGTTTGTTCCTGAAGACGTTATCGCTCTATACTAGGAGAGAAAGCTGTCTAGGAGTCGTCCATCTCGTGATACTATATAGAAATAATCACTGAAAGTGTTCAGTATTCATGAGATATGCCGTTGTCCAGTCGTGAGACTACATATCTACATGTACTCTGAGAGAAAGTACTCTCCGTTGAGAATTCGATGAGAGACCCGTGTCTCAATACTCACGTCTGATTGCTGGATCAGAGCTTCGTATAATTATGAGTTTACGATTTTAGCCCTTGTTGAAAATCCACCATCTACATTAAGTCACTTGCTTATAGAGGAAAGTTGTGTTCCTCAGTCAGCATTAAATGGTGATTTTGCTGCCATAAATAATAATACCAGTAATTGAACTTAGTCGTAAGTTGAGACGTTACCGGATTTAGAGAGCATGAGCAAACGACGACTTGATGAAGGCTTCAATGTCATGATTGGAGTGTCGTTTGATGAGCATAAATTGGTGTTGAACCGCTGGTTTGGACGACGAGTCTGTGGTTGGTCAGGATTCGCCGGACGGGCCCATGAAAATAAATCCTTGTTTTATGAATAGACGCTCGTTCGTTCGTTAGTTTAAGGAACAAACAAAATAAACCTGAGTCTAATGATATAAAATTCGTCTATGAGCTTTCACGAAACCAGAATTTTATATTTTAAATATGTGAGATTTCACAAAGTGGAATAAACTCTCATTTCAAAGGTGGACGCTCGTACGAGAGAAAAGTTTTTTTTTTGATAGACGTGCGTCTATTAGTAATAAAATTTTGTTTATGAGCCTTAATGAAAATTTTTATCTTCTAGCTTTCCGAAATCTTTGAAAATATACTCTTGCTTCAAAGATAGATGCTCGTGCGAGGGAGCAAAAATATATAGATATATTTTTCAAATTTACGTGAGTTTCACGTTTAATATATATATTTTGTAAAATCAATGTTTTGATTTTGAACAACTGTTGAAAGTAGACAATTATACATGGTGAAATAATGTCTATATGTGAGTTTTCACGATTGTAGAATGGACCTCTGTACAATTTTTGAAGATCAGTGAGTGTTCACATAGTAAAAATTTACGTGGGTTGTTCACGGCTTTATGAAAATCAAGTCATGATTTTTGAGCAATTGTTGAAAGTAAGCAATTGTATACGTGATGAAATAATGTATGTATGAGTTTTGCGATTTTATAGTGTATGCTCACATGTAGAAAATCAGCGAATGTTCACGTGAAAGGTTATGTGAATTATTCATAGTTTCACGCAAAGTCAGGTGTTGACTTTAAATAATGAATGTTGCTCGTCTTGGCAAGTTTTTCGAGGTTTTTACGTTATTATCACTAGGTTCTTGAAACCGTAAATAAGTAAGAGTTGAGGATTACCATTTTTGTTGCGTGTTTGTTATTGGTACATCCATGACTCCATGCCTTGCGCCTCAAATAGTGGTGACTTCTGGTTACAACCACTCTTCGGGATCTTCCGTGGAGCGCTCCAAAAATATCAAGTCAAAGATGAAGACTTCTGCGGATGCTCATACTGAGGAAAATCAACCTTTCAGAGACACTGGAAGCTGACATATTGTATGTCTATCGATCATCCGAGAGTCGTCCCTCAGAAGCACCGCCGACTTCAGCAAGTGAGACTATCGGCTGAAGATGAAGTTCGGCTTTGTGTTGATGGTGTAGCTCCTGATTGGATGAATGAAGAATTTCGTCATCAGAAAATTCAGAAGTTAGGTCTTCGTTGAAATTATAGTAGAATCTTCGTACGATGTCGGATTTTCGCGGTCGACCCATGTATCCTCATGCCCAGGAAATTTCCAAACTTTCGCAAAGAAGCCTTTTGAGTTCCGAGCATGTTTAGGATGTGAAATCGACGGAACAGTAAACTTCCAGGAGACCTTCAGAAAATTTTCAGCTGGCATGTGGTCCAATGTTTTGGCCACAACTCTTTGCTCGTTTCTCCAATTGTTTTGAATTTTGGATATGTTGTAGAGGACCTTCATACTAAGAGAATGGTATACGACCCATCCCTCGATTCTTCACCAATTTCTCCCAGCTCGTCGGTTTGTACAGGATAGTGTAAAATCATCTCAGCCGAGCTTGCTGTAAAACACTCATGTTGTGTTCTTAGACCATTCGATTGTGTCTTGAACGGTTGGTGAAGGATTTTAATGTCGTTGATTCGTTTGATATCAGGACCCCTTGATTGATACATGATCATGGTGCTTGCAGCGCCATCTTGCTTCTGTCAGTCGTAGAAACATCGCTTCTGAATCCCTGGTCATGGGACCATAGCTGAGGTTGCTCTTGAGAGGGGATGATGTAATGACCACGGTTTCATGTCCCGATGGTAGCATTACTTTTATGATGAATGATTAGCACATGAGAGTCTGGTGCCACGAGTCTTGGACTGTGAAACTGGTCGTCATGATCAGTGGATCGTCAGTCACCAGTATTTTGGTTAGATCTGTCCTCTTCGTTTTCTCTTCTTCTGGCAAGACTTGGATAGAGGACCCATGTAGAAAAATTGATTTAAAGACCTAGATGGTCGAAGTTGGAGGTACCTTGATGAAGTACTTAGTGGAAAGACCTGGTGGACACCGATCGACTGTGGAAGTCATGAATACCGTCTAAGAATTGCTGCTTGCATATTGTACGCTCTGGAAGATGTAGGAACCTCATACGACGTCGGAATTTGATGCTTGACCCCAACTTTTGAAGCTAAGAGACTGAGTTAACCCATGAGACAAGAATCACTCAATTTGGAGTTGTAAAGGTCATCCAACGAAGCGTGCCCATTTGTAATTTTTAATCCCGTACAAATTTTTCAGATTTCGTAGATCTGACGGTAAAGGCCATATCTTTCAGCTCGTACGTCCGATTGATGCGCCCTTTTGGTAGATTGTATAAGAGACATAAATGAACATCTTTTGTTGAGGAAATATCGTCTCATTCCTCACCCTTTGGTACGTTTTTGTAAACCCATTTGCTGAAGTATGTTGTATCTCATTTGTAGAGGTGATGAGAACATCTTGTAGAAGACTTTGGTTTTGTGCCTGCCCATCGTGAAATCTTCAGAAAGACTTTCATATGAGCATATTTCATGTCTACACGCCTTGATATGAATCATTAGTGCTTCGAGAAGTACGTTTCCTCGAGCAATACTTCAGAGAATGGTTAGTTGATGGAGCCTTGTCATGAAGATGTTGCTCCTGAGACCGTTGTTGGTGCTGAGACCATGAATTTTTATGCTCCAGATATCCTTGTCGATGCTAAGATCATGGATGGTGTTCCTCTAAAGATTATTGTTGATGTTGATACCATGGTTGAAGTTGCTCTAAACACCGAAAAGGTTAGAACTATGATTATAGATATAATTTTTGTTCCTTCATCCAGTGAGCCTTTTACGTTCATGAACTAGTTAGTGAGTTGAGAATCCGGTATACTGGGAGTTCAACCTGAGTGCTCTTGAAAGCATGACTGTATCGTGAAGCGGCTTTGTAAGTGAATCCACGTTGTTGTGGAAGATAGCAGCAGAAATCTCCGTTCTAGATCGGTGAAGGGAACAAGTTCCTCAGTCATGTAGGGTTTTGTGATGTAGAGAAGTCCCGTCGATGAAGTTTCACGGAATCACCTCAGGTTGCCCAGTGTATTTTGAAGGAGTTGGTAACATTCATGTGCGAATGATGTTACATCTGCTTCAGAAGTCTTATAATGAGATAATGAAGACTTACCGAATGTAGTGCCGTGCTGGTGTTGAATCAGTGTCGAGATATTTGTGTTGAAGCCAGAGGCTCCATTATCGAAGGTGTACTCTTTTATTGGGAGTACAATTTTGAAGGCTTCTTAGATGATTGAGTGTTGAAGCGGCATACCCCTTGAGCATGTCTTAGGTTTGATCGTCTGGGCCCCGACTTTCTTCTGTTGATTCAGCATTCCTTTTGTTGCAGCAGTGGGATTCAACACTTGTGCAGAAGTCAGAGCTTTCTAATTTTGTGGCACACATGGACGCTCCTGCAAGGCTATATAGAAACTCCCAAAGTGTTCTTTTCCATGTTTGGACATCATCTCAGCAATGAACGTCTCAGTGATCGATTCAGAGAAATATCATATTCAACCACTTGGTAAAATACTAATGCGGTGAAGTTACTATTCATAACGTCTTGCAGAGTTGCTTGCAGAATTAAGTCCCCATGCTACATAGCATGTGAGGAAATAAATGACGTAGACACGGGGGAATAAGACTTTCCTGAGTGTGGAACCTCTTGATGAATGTCTATGCATCTTTTGCAGGTTCTTGCTTCAATCTCGTCAAAGTTCGAAATTCCTCCAAGTGCTCTGATGATGGAATGTCCGTCAAATCTTCTGGATCAGAACTTTCTTTGTTGGAGAGATATGTAACCAAAAGGCGCTTTGTAAGTACCCATCTTTTCAGCGTGGATCCACGCTCTTCTGAAGGACGTTTCATATCCCGGATCTTCCTGATTATGTGAAACTTGGTTTCTGTTCAGGTTGAACTTATGTTCATTTTGAGAATGATGTAGCCATAAGTATTTCCGAGCGCTCCTTCAAGGTCTCTGATTGAGATGGAGCATGAGTATCTTCTTGGCGAGTGATGCATGTGGATCTGATGGTTTTCAGTGGAATGTTGTTGATGGCGGTGTCAGCATCGATCAACGTTCTTCCCAATTTGTTTCTTCTAAGATTGACTGTGGTAAGCAGTCCCCAGTCGTATACCTCTTGGTCCGTGGATGGAGGATCAAGATGTATTTTCGGAATGGACTTCTTGACATGATGTGTTCAGTGCTGTGAACATGTCTCTCCTTCGTGCCTTCGACAGATAGAGCAATTCACGTTCGACCAGGATTGAACTGCCTCTCTGATAGGTTGTTCAGAGAGAGGGTAAATCTTCTGATTGGGAGACGAATCTTGTGTACTCCTTCAGTCCCTCGTTGAAGCTATTGTGGATCAAACTTCTCTTTAAAAATTTGCTTCAAAATATTGCAGTTACTTGTTGGATGATTTGATGAATCTATGAAGGTGACAGTACCTGGGTTTCTTCATTTTTCTTCAGTTGGCTCTCTATGATGAGCAGCGATTTGATTGCAACATCTCGAACCCAGACTTCTAGTAACTCGATCACTGCTTCATGATAAGTTTGAGTATGTCCGATCATCTCCCCGTTTGTTAATGCCGGATCGAGGTTTGTGTAAGATTGGTTATCCTTTCTTGATGCTTTTGTAGGATGAGGTGTTGGATGTCTCATGTTTGAGCAGGAGCTTTCCTTTTGCTTGAGCAATAACGTTCATGGAAGGTTGGACATTGTATTGTTTGTTGAAGGCATCGTCTGCTCCGAAGTTCCTCGACCTTGTAGACTTTGCTCAGCAAAGCAGGTGTAGTAGTCGCTGATCGTTTGGATGCTTCATGAAGTTCTGAGAGAGTATGGAGTTGCAGAGAAAGGCTATGTAGATTGGGATCATTTCGTTTTGTTCATGCTCTCCTAGTGCCTCCAGGGATCGAGAGACGTGTTCTCGAGAGCTCCATGTTCCGTTATATAGTGCGGACGTTGGGGAAGTGTAGTCCTTTTGGAAAGAAATTATTTGCATAGCAACAAGGTATAAAGGTTGATAACGATGAACAGATGATGATTTGTCTTTTCCTCGATCCTCCATGAAGCGTTCCAGGTCCTCACGCGTGATGAATCCTGCAAGTTCCTTTGCTGGAGAGTCATCTGCAGCTTTGCGGAATTCTTCATCTTGTACAACATGGATTGGAGAGATTTCAGGATCAGCAGTTGAAGATATTTCTTTAGCTTCTCCTTTTTTGCGTTGAGGCTGAGTTCGTTCATACGCAAACTTGTCTGTGAGAGTTTTGAGATAAGCATACAACTCTTTCTGTGTTGCATCCAAGTTACTCTGAACCTTCATGAGATCAAGCTGATTTCCTCTGATTTCTTCAGGAGACCAACCTAAAAGTGGATTGTTGATGGCGCCAGTGTCGTCACTTGCAGGGGCGATCTCTGGAGCACCAGTGCTTGGAAAAGTGATAGTAACATGTGACGTGATATTGCTGGCCGGAGGAGTGGTGTTAGCGCTACCACTAGAGCCTGCAATGTTAATAGGAGTGGTACTTGCTGTGAGTACCACTAGGACTTGCAATGTTAGAGTTGGGTGTTGAACCTGGATTGGTAACTGAACCGTACCTAAGACTGACCATGCTGCCGAATTGAGATTGCAACCGAGAGAATGATCTCCCACTGTGGTCGCCGATCTGTAGATGGGGAAAAACGATTTGCTGGTTTTTAAGGAATTGAGGAGACGACTGTACGGAGGAGACTCCTCGAACCGAGCGAAATGTTAAACCTCACACAGATGCACCGCTGCAAAGGGGGTGCTTTAGATTCGAGAGATCAATCTGTAGTACTCCGGCCTAAATCAAGACAATGACCGTTCCATAGTAAATTCAGTCACAAGAGAGGATGGGTTGATCTGTAGGAGGGAAGCTGGGAAATGTTTGGAATCAATGGTAATCAAAGATTGTGGGTGTGTGAATTCTGAATATGATAAGCTCTGAATGATTGAAATTGCTCAATTGAGAGTAGTTGCTCAATTGATGAGTTGATGATCTCGTGTTGTCGATGAGACGTGAGATTGATGATACTGTTGATGCTGATGATTCAATCATGATTCAGAGACTTATTTATATTGCTGGAATTTTAGACACCATGATCCCATGAAGTGTGACAGTTGATGGAATCAAGGAGTGGGGAAGTGGAGATCGTGTTTGAAACCAGTTGCTCAACGTGTGGAGACTTGGTCGATTTTCCACCCACTACCTCGTGAATTCCTTCAACTGATTGCACGACTTGCTCACATTCCATCGTGTGTTTGAACACACGTGCCGTAGACCGCCAGATCAAAACCCTAAGTGTTATCCCTCCAAAGTGACACGATTGACGTCTCGTGGTATGTTAGTCAATTGATGACTTCGTGGTTTGATGGGACGATGAGTCTATGTAGTTGCTGAGTTGAACATGATGTTCTGAAATTCATGAATTGAACATGTCATGAGACAGAGGTATAGTTCTTATGATGAAGTGATCAAGTATTTCTCATTCGATGGATCGTTGAATATTGATTATTGAACCAATATTGCTTGGTTCGAGCAAATATTTATCATCTGAGCAAGTGTTGCTCATGTGATGAATTGTTGAATATTTGATCGTCTGAGCATGTGTTGCTCATCTGATGGATTATTGGCAGCGTACCAAAAATATTAAGTAGAATACCGGTCGTTGAACCGAACATAATTAATAAAATTAATGACCATGAGGTCGTCGTAAAATTATTAAGGTTGGAATCAGGAATGATGATCCTTGGATTCAGGAACCCTAATTTGATCAATTGATGATCAATTCGAGGTTCGTCTGAAGTTTAACCATGGGACGAAGGAGGGAGCGACTACATGGGACCGTGGATCAACCATGTAGTGTCCATATTCTCACGTGAGCAAATACAAAGAACTCTTGAAGAGTTGACGATTTGTTGGTGAAAGAATGATTAAATGCTAGTTTAATCATTTATTCGAAAATGCTCGTCTGAGCCTTAGGTGAGAAAACCTAATTAATTATGACGGAGTGAGGGACCGACCATGGGGTCATGAAACTGGCCCTGGGTAGTCACGTGACCGCCTGATGATCGCTTCATGAAAATCCAAAGTGTTTGGAAGAGTCTTGGACCTAATACGTGCAATTGTGCAAATTAGGTCAAAACTGTGAAACTTGAAGGGACCGGCTTCTGTAAGCCAAAGAGCCAATCTTGGTCGGTCAAGATAGAGTGCTCGTGTCCCCAAGGCGTCCGCGTCTCAGTCCTGAGAATTTTGATATTTTCTGGCGTGCAATTGAGCATTCATTCGAGAAAATATGCCAAAATTAGGGTTTCGACGAAACTGAGGAAAACACCATGAGATGATGGAAAATAATTATAAAATAAGGAATCAGGAGGCGTGGGATCGCCGAGGCCAAGGCATGGTCGACCGGTCGTGGCCACGGTCCCGTGGTGCCTTTTCCTTAATTTTATAATATTTTGATGATTTTATGAAAAATTCATGAATTTTGAGAAATTTGATGAATTTAGGGAGTTTCCATGAATTGAAGGATTTTTCATGAGTTCAGGGAAGCAAACATATTAAAATAATAAAAACAAGGACATGTGGGACCGTGGAGGCGCGGCCAGTCGGCTAGGGCCCGGTCCCACGAGTTTCCCCAATTTTTATGTATTTTTAATGTATTTTTCCATGATTTGAAGGGATTTTCCTAATTTTGAGAGAAATACCATGAAATCAAGGAGTTTCATGGGATGAAGGAAATCCTAAAAATAATAATAATAAAATACATGGGCGTGTGGGACCGGCTAAAATCAGGGAATTTTCATGAAATCAGGGAAATAATAATAATAATAATAATAATAATAATAATAATAATAAAATAATGAGGAACCATAAGGTTGGGGCCGGCTGGAAGCAAGGCATGGCCGGTTGGCCAATGGTCACGCCCCAAACTATTTTTCCTTAATTTTATATTAGTTTCATGGGTTTATGAAAACACCATGAAGCCGAGGAGTTTCCTCGAGACGAAGGAGATTTGATAAAACGAGAGAATTTTCATCAAATCATGAAAAATAATATAAATGCATTAAAAATATAAAACTTGCGTGGGATTGACCACGACACGGTCTGTTGGTCGTGTGTTCGTGCTCCCAACATCCTGGTTAATATTTTTAATTATTTAGTATTTTCTTCCCTATTTTGCATAGGTTCATCGTTTCGTTGTATTTTGAAATACTCGTTTGTGCGGTGATTGTTAGTGCATTGTCGTTGAATACGCTTTCACCATATAAATCGGGGCTTACTTAGAGGTAGCTCAGACGCCCGGTTGTTGATTATTTATTACTAATTGTGGAATTCAGTGGAGAATAATTCACAAAACTGAGTAATAAGATGTTTATTATTAATCCATAGGATCAGCTGAGGATTCGACTACGAATTCAGAATAATAAAGTGAGCATTACCATTTCATGGGATCGTAGATTCGACCATAGAATTGGAGTATTTAAGTTTTACCTATTACCATTTATGAGACCAGTTGTGGATTCAATCATGAAATCGGAGTAATGAGATAATATAGTTATTGCTATTCTATGAGATTAAGCCGTGGATTCGATCATAGAATCAGAACAATTTTTTATTGCCATTCCATGGAACCAGTCGTGGATTCGACCATGTAATAGGAGCAATTGTTATTGCCATTCCATGGGACCAGTCGTGGATTCGACCATGGAATAGGAGCAATAATAGATTATTCTGGGAATTCAGTAGTGAATGTCACGGCAGAGTTAATCTTAATTAGGAATAATTAACTTTGTGGCTCTATACTAGCAGAGCAACCTGTCTAGGAGCATTAATTATCCCGATATGAGCTTGTCGGTAAGTCATATCCTTTATATAGTCAGGGTAAACTCGTTGTTTGTTCCTGAAGACGTTATCGCTCTATACTAGCAGAGAAAGCTGTCTAGGATCCGTCCACCTCGTGATACTATATATAAATATTCACTGAAAGTGTTCAGTATTCATGAGATATGCCGTTGTCCAGTCGTGAGACTACATATCTACATGTACTCTGAGAGAAAGTACTCTCCGTTGAGAATTCGATGAGAGACCCGTGTCTCATTACTCACGTCTGATTGCTAGTTCAGTGATTCGTATAGTTATGAGTTTACGATTTTAGCCCTTGACGAAAATCCACCATCTACAATCTGATATTCCTCTTGCACCAACTTTATACCCCCAACTAGAGAACAACTCCAACCATTTATCATTATAAACTGCTATGTCCAAATTGCAAACAATTCTTTTCCTTCCTGCTCTGTTGTTACACCATGAAAATTCTAAACCAGTGCTTGGAGCTTGAATAAGACCACAAGCATTGAGACAGTTTCTGAATTCCATCATTGATATTTTTAAAGGCTCTAGTCCTCCCTTTTTTTCATATACATTTAGAACAGTGTTGAAACGACCAATTTCTATCCAAGGCTTATTTAGATCATTGATGTCCACCAGATCTTCCCATGGTTATCTTCTATTTACTGTAAGGGTAGCAGCATGAACTCCAATAACAATAACTTCTCCCACTTCTACTGTTATTTCTTGTTTGGTGTTTGATATTATTGAAGGAGCATTTATTGAATCACTCCACAAAATCCAAATGTTACCTTTGTTTTCATCATCAGAATTATCAATAAGTTTAGAATGCATACCTGGTAGCCTTAATTTCTTGATAAATTCAGTGGTAGCCCATACTTTTGGTTCAGCTAAAATAACAAAAGAAGGACAAAAAAAATTTACTATGCTTCTTAGCTTGTCCTTGGCCTTAAGTCTCCTTAGGCCTCTTATGTTCCAGTATACTACTTTCATTTAGAAAAGGGAGGATGAGAAAAAGAGGTACTTCTCTTACCTTTCCCATTTTTAATCAAAGTTGCATTCAGGTTAGCAGCCTGATTTCTTGTTGTTCCATTGGATTTTTGCTTGCTTTAGACCTGACTTGTATAAAATCTTCATCATTCTTTGAACTTGAAGTTGAAGTATCAATACTAGAATGAAGTGAAATTGTATCAGTATGCTTCTCTTGAATAATAACTTCACACTCCTTTGAAGCAGTTGAGGACTCACTACTGTGGAAAGATTTTGAATCAAAATTTTTAACTTGAATAATCACATCATCCTCTTTTGTATTAGAAATATAATTTATAGATGAAGTAGAATGTGTCTTTGCAGGACCAATGGGAGGCTGAATATTTACCACATTATTTATAGATGGATCACTTGAAACCATTATAATAATTTTGTCAACAGGAAGTAATGGGAATTCTTCATGTGAATTAAGAGATCCCCTGAATTCCTCAGTTTTATCTTGTAGGATATGAAATCTCCCAGAAGAAGTTTCACCTTGGATGGGAGGAATAATTGCATCAATCATCTCATTGTCACTCAATAAATGTTCATCAATCTGATCTATTATATGCTCATTTTCTTTTTCAGCTGGAGAGAAACATATATCAATCTTTTAGAAGGATGAACCTGTTTTTGTCTCCATTGCTTCTTTGGCTTATCTACCACAACTTCTTGAATACTTTCTTTTTCAGCTGGATAGTTATTTCTTTTAGCGCTGCATTCAGATGTCAAATGACCCATAATTGAGCATTGATTACAGAATTTTGGCTTCTTTAAGATTTGTACAGGTTGCTCAAATTTCCATACTTGTATTCAACTACCACCTTACTTGGATAAATTTAGCAAAATCAACTTCTACTAGAACACTGGCATAATAACCAATTTCTCTTTTAAGAGTAACTTCATCTACTTTAATAGCTTTTCCCAATTTACTACCCATCTGTAGAATAATGCTTTCCTTCCAATATTTTATACTCAGATCAGAAAAAGAAATCCATACAAAGGATGAAGAGGTTTTCTGAGTCTCAGGATTGAAATTAGGTTCCCATGCTCTAAGTTTCAAAGTTTGTGATTCAACCATCCATAGACTCTTCCAAATTAGGCTTTTATCTTCTTCATTATCCAATTTGATGATAAAGAATCCTTTACCCAGAGGGATGAATTGCAGCGAACCCTTAATATCCCATTGTTGTTTTAGAGAAGTAGCTGCAATATTCATCTTCAATCTAACAAAATCAAGTCTACCAATTAAACTAAATTTCCATTCGTTTAAACTTTCATCAGTAATCTCATCTGGAATAAACAGAGATGGAGGATCTGCAGGATTCATTGATGAAGAACTAAAATTAGAGCTCAATTTTTTTCTATTGGATCGAAAACCAGATCCACTTGATATTGGATTTTCAGACATACTAAGTAAATGAATCAACAAAAATAACAACACCAATCATCAGATTTAATTGAAAAACACCTAAATTAAGATGTATCTCAGATCGATTACCAAGAAATCCGTGAATTTAATGAATGAGTCAGTCGCCGAATCGTCGCCGATTCGCAAAGATAAACGGTCTTTTTAACATGAAATAATATCTACTCAGAGGATCATATACTAAGTAAGTAAAGATACTTCGCAAGAGAAGATGCTAAGAAATCAAAGGTATCTCTGTAATACAGAGACGAGTAAGCAAATAAGCTAAATAAAGAGATATCTTTGGTGAACAGGTAACATAAAAAACAAAAATAGCTCAGAATACAGACATAACTCATAAAACAGAGATAACTCGGTAAGTAAATCTCTAAGAGAGAAGATAATGTAAGTGCAACTAAGTTGATAAATCACACAAGAGATTACGTGGTTTGGTTAATCTTAACCTACGTCCACGGGTAAAGATGATAAGTTTATTATTGATCTTGTTACATTTGGGTGGAAGAACTCCATTAGAGAAAGTATGAAGATCTAGTAAATAAGAGAGAAAGTAGAGAGATGACTCTTTTCTCTAATCCTAGCTCACCCAAAAGTCCCCTTTCTTTGTTGGTGAAGCTTGGTATTTATAGCCTCTTGTGCTCCAGATATATCTTTGTTGTCTTTGGGTCCATCATATCCTGATATATCTTCCGTACCAATAGTACATTCGTTCACCGCAATACTTATCCAATCAGACTCTGCCACCTCAGCCGAACCACATTCCTTTAGGAACTACCCAGCCTTAGTACAGATTGTACCTTCGTTGGCCTCCCACCATCTCCAATCAGACGATGCCACCTTAGCTTCCCCCACGTGCCATCGTGAAATATGAAACCTCCGTACAAGTTGTTCCTTCGTTGGCCGCGTACCTTCGCCAGTCAGAGGATGCCACGTACTCTGAGCCCACGTGGTTGACGACTGCGCCTTTGTACTAAAAGTTGTGCAGAATGCTCAACTACCTCTGACAGACAGACACACCCATGTGCCTATACTACAACCTATTGCTTAATAATTAAGCAATCTTGCTAGTGATTTGGTGTACTCCGTTGTAGCGTACTTTGATACTCCAACCTTTAACATTGCGCCACATGTTGATAGAGATAAATTCATAATTTAGCATCCTAAGGAGAGATGTAGTGTGCGTTGTTGTAACATAATAAGTTGCTCCAGCTTTAATATTGTGCCACGTGGCACGATAGATTTTTGGTATCTACAGTTTGCCCCTTTTCTTGAGGGTTGTTCGAACTCCACCTTTAATATTGTGCCACTTGGCACGATAGATTTTTGGTATCTACAGTTTGCCCCTTTTCTTTAGGGTTGTTCGAAGAACGATCCTTAAGAAAAATCCTGATCCTCCTTCATTTATTTCGCTGAAGTATCATCGAAGTATAAAATAGGTTTGCTGAGACACCTTCGAAGTATTTTGCTGAGGTACCTTTGAAGTATTGAAGTAGTTTGTCGATGTAGAGAAGTATCGAAGTAATTTACTGAGGTACCTTCGAAGTATTGAAGTATCGAAGTAATTTACTGAGGTACCCTCGAAGTATAGAAGTATCGAAGTAATTTGCTGAGGTATCCTCGAAGTTTAAAAGTATCGAAGTAATTTACTGAGGTATCCTCGAAGTATAGAACTATCGAAGTAATTTGCTGAGGTATCCTCGAAGTATAGAAGTATCAAAGTAATTTTCTGCGGCACCATCGAAGTATAAGATTATGATGCTAATATTATCGCACAAATATGCCTATGTATGTATGTATGTATGTATGTATGTATGTATGTATGTATGTATGTGTGTGTGCGTGTGTATGTATGTATGTATGTATGTGTGTATGCATATGTATATATATGTATGTATGTGTGTATGCATATGTATATGTATGTATGTATGTGTGTATGCATGTACGTACTTGTGTATGTACGTACGTACGTACGTATGCATGTATGTACGTATTAAGTCCACGCCTTCGTTAATGAAAGCTGAGACCGGGATAGTGGTTTTTACCCTTTTAAAAACGGAGCCTTCGCTCGCTGCTTAGGTATTTTTTCTAACATTTCGAATCAGTCGGCACCCGAGCAAGATATAACGTGGCCAGAAGGTATCCCCTCATAGCATGCAGCTAAGTTTTAGCTGAGTTTGAGCTTATTGATTAGGCGTATATTATTTACCTTTTAGTTTTTCTTTCGGCTAAGGTGTTTCTAAGATGTATTTTTACTTGTCTGGTATGGAGTTGTCTCCTGGTGTACGTTCGTTGTTGTAACTTCACTCCTTTGCAATGGAAGTATACCTTTTGGAACCTTTATCGTTGGTTAAGCTTTTCGCCGTATTTTTGTACCTGCGTAAATAAAATACGTACATATGCCATTTGGTATTTTTCACCTTTTGGTAATGTGTGTTATAGCATTTTTCTTTCTTTGTTGCACAATATTTACGTGCGTGACATATTATGTCAAGTTTGTTGCACAATCAAGCCATCGCTTGGTGCTAAGGTATGATTAACCTTTGGTGGAACGTTCATCGTCCTACCAAAGTATCCTTTGGCCAGAAGGTACCTTGGTGGCGAAGGTTCTTACATGGGCAATAGTTTTCCTATAACCCTACGCGTTCATCGAAGACTGCTTTACTTCGACAAGGTATCTCTATAGGGGATATCTTACTTTTTCTTACTGCCTCATGAAGGGAGTTGTTGCCCCGAGGATCCAAGTATTGACATATGCGCAGTTATGTATTTCCTTGGCTCATCGTCAATTCTAACGGTGGGTATCATTTCTAACCCTTCATTTTTGTCGTCAATTCTGACGGTGGGTGTTAGTTCTACCCATTTTATTTCACACGCATTAAAAGCTATATTCCAAATCCAAACTTTATATTGATTGTTACGTATATAAGCATACCTTACAATTGTATTACCTTCACCATGTATTTTTTGGTTTTAGCTGATGTTGTAGAGGCGCCATGATTGATGTAT
This sequence comes from Papaver somniferum, assembly GCF_003573695.1. Classification (NCBI taxonomy): domain Eukaryota; kingdom Viridiplantae; phylum Streptophyta; class Magnoliopsida; order Ranunculales; family Papaveraceae; genus Papaver; species Papaver somniferum. Next base: position 49,106,283 of record NC_039362.1, on the reverse strand, counting down.
GTTTGCCCCATTTTGCTTTTGAAAGCTGGTTCTTGCAGCTTTTGAAAGGAAAAGTATTTGCATTTATGGAGCCTTTTTCCGTGTAATTTTAGGTTTCCTCCTCGTCTTTGTCAGCTACATGTTCGCCTTGGGTGCCACATGGTACTTTGCTTGTAGTGAGATGCCCCTTGTAGGCTTCGTTATAGTTGCAGTGAGTTGCTCTTGTAGGCTTCGTTCCTGTATAAAAATACAAATTCCTTTGGCACCCTATGTATTCGAAGGGTACCCTATAAAATTGAATTGTTGCTTCTTCTTGGTATTGAATAATTTCTTCTTGCAAAGAACTGCCCCTTGTATTAGTCTTTGGAACTTCGTATGTTCCTCAGGTTGGAGAGTTGGGGTATACATATGTATACATATTTCGTTCTTCGCTACATTTGAGTTGTGCACTTGTTGGTATACAAATGTATACATGCTTCGTGCATTTCTAGACTAAAAGCATCGTAATAGTGGTGGATAACAGGTGGCGTCTGCTTATGCGTCGTCGTGTGACTCCTCGTAGCTGAGTATGGTTTGTAGCCTCTTTGCGTATGCTCCTATGCGCACGGGCTTTGTTAACTTGTACATTTAATTCTTAGATTTGGATTGAAAACCCTATTCTTTGCAATGGTGACTCTGCCTTTAACAGGCTTCGCTCACATGCATGCCTGACGGTGGTGAGTCTGCCTTTAAGGGGATTCGCTCCCATGTATGCCTGATGCTGGGGAGTCTGCCTTTAAGGGGCTTCGCTCCCATGCATACCTTCGGATTCAGACTTAAGTTGTAAAATACAACCATTGTTGTTGTCTTTGGCTCCAATTATTATGACCTCCACCTTCGTTTGTAGGTCCGGTTTGGGGGGATTGACCTTCGTTGATGATGTTGATGCTCCATACCTTCCTTTCCCCCAGAAATTCGCGAAGCGATAAGCTTAAGAATTTTAGACAGACGAAGCTTTGTCCTTCCATGCGAGTTGTATTTTGAACCTTCGTCCTAATGCTTCATTTTCGTCCTTAATTGCTCACACTTAGATAGTACGAGTCAAGGACAGTCTTTGGAGCCATCACCCTCCGGAGCGTTGTTAGTGCTTGTATCCTTAGGCGAGGGGGCTCCGGGAACCTTGAAGTCTTCGTTATTGACTTCGTTGGTGTTCTCCCTTCTTCTTTTCCTTTTATGTTGTTGTTCGGCGGCTCTTTCTTCGTTCAGCCGTACCTCCGCTAGGTTGCATAGCCTTGCATCATGTTGATCTCCCTTGATTTCCATATGAAAATACTCGATCGAAAGATAAGATCCGCATTTTCCCCTGGATGCTCGTACTTTGATATGTACGAGCTAAGGGAAACCTTCGTAATAGTCTTTGACTGTTGAGAACGTGTATGGACACGTTCGAGCCAAAGATAACCTTCATATTTTCCCTTGGATTCGCGTACTTAGATACGTACGAGCCAAGGTAATTGTCTTTGGTTGTTGAGAATGTGTATAAATACATTCGAGCCAAAGATAAGCTCCATCTTTGCCCCTGGATGCTCGTACTTAGGTACGTATGATCCAAGGACAGCCTTCGCAATTGTCTTTGGCTGTTGAGAATGTATATGAATACATTCGAGCCAAAGATAAGCTCCATATTTTCCCTTGGTTGCTCGTACTTAGATATGTAAGAGCCAAAGGTAGCCTTCGTAATTGTCTGTGGATGTTGAGAATGTGTACAAAATACATTCGAGCCAAAGATAAGTTTTGTATTTGCCCTTGGGTGCTCGTACTTAGATATGTACGAGCCAAAGTCAGTCTTCGTAATTTTCTTTGGATGTTGAGAATGTGTATAAATACATTCGAGCCAAAGGTAAGCTCCATCTTTTCCCATGTATACTCGTACTTATATATGTACGAGCCAAGGGAAGCCTTCGTTATTTTCTTTAGCTGTTGAGAATGTATATAAATATAGTCTATCCAGAGATAAGCTTCGTATTTTCCCTTGGTTGCTCGTACTTAGATATGTACGATCCAAAGGCAGTCTTCGTAAGAGCCAAAGATAAGCTCCATCTTTCCCCCTGGATGCACGTACTTAGGTACGTATGATCCAAGGACAGCCTTCGTAATAGTATTTGACTGCTAAGAATGTGTATACATACATTCGAGCCGAAGATAATCTCTATCTTTGCCCCTGTATACTCGTACTTAGATACGTACGAGCCAAGGGAAGCCTTCGTAATAGTCTTTGGCTGTTGAGAATGTGTATAAATACATTCGAGCCAAAGATAAGCTCCATATTTGCCATTAGCTTCTCGTACTTAGGTATGTACGAGCCAAAGATAGTCTTCGTAATTTTCATTTGTTGTTGAGAATGTGTATAAATACATTCGAGCCAAGATAAGCTCCATTTTTCCCCCTGGCTTTGTTTACTTAGATAAGTACGAGCCACGGAGCAGTCTTCGTTTTTGTCTTTGGTTGTTGAGAATGTATATGAATACACTCGATCCAAATATAAGCTTCGTTTTTTTCCCTGGTTTCGTTTACTTAGATACGTACAAGCCAAGGACAACCTTCGTTTCTGTCTTTAGCTGTTGAGAATGTAGATGAATACATTCGAGCCAAAGATAAGATTTATTTTCGCTCCAAGGCTTCGTAATTTTGACCTTTGTATTTCCGTTTCATGAGAGTAAAATATAAAAGGGGTAGGCTACGTTCCTAGTAGCCCCATTACGGAAATGAAAAAATAAAAAATAAAAAATCTAGTATAGAGATTAACAGAGATATGTTTGCTGAGTTCGTATTTAATAGAGTTGTCCAATGTTTGGGACTTAGTTCCTAAATGAACCTCAGATTCAAAAACGGCAGAGAGTACTGCAAGCTGTGTAAAAGAAGGCATATGCAAAAGAAACGACCCTCAGCTCATAAATAACCTTAGGGATTTTACTCCAAAACTTTTACTGAGGTTCCGTCGAAGACAAAGGTATTCAGATCCATAAAAGGTTTTCTCGTGAGCAAGCAAATAATAATAAAATAATAGTTTTTAAAGCTTTGAGAAGTGTTTTTATTGGTGTTTCATAACCACTTTTTGTATATCCGTAAGATTTCAAGCTTTTTTCAAGGTTTAATACTCGAAAACTTGTCAAAGAATGATAAATCTTTACTAGAAAGTAAGATCCAACTCTCTTATTCTTAGATCCGATCTTGTAACGAAGATCTAAGGAAAAAAGATGATGAAATAGCAAAAATAACGAATATCGAGAGCTTTTCAGTCTAGCTCGCTTCTAGCGCCAAACTGTAACTAATAATTTTCCCATAGTCTACGTAATATGAGCAGCTCAGAGGATCATATACTAAGTAGTATGGATACCTCAGTTGAACTGATATTGTTGAGTAAGTAAAAGGTATGTTCGAAATAAGATCTACTCATAGGATCATATACTAAGTAAGTAAAGATACTTCGCAAGAGCAGATGCTAAGAAATCAAAGGTATCTCTGTAATACAGAGACGAGTAAGCAAATAAGCTAAATAAAGAGATATCTCGGATGAGCTGGTAACTCAGAAAACAGAGATAGCTCAGAATACAGAGATAACTCAGAAAACAGAGATAACTCGGTAAGTAAATCTCTAAGAGAAAAGATAATGTAAGTGCAACTAAGTTGATAAATCACACAAGAGATTACGTGGTTCGGTTAATCTTAACCTACGTCCACGGGTAAAGATGATAAGTTTATCATTGATCTTGTTACATTTTGGTGGAAGAACTCCATTAAAGAAAGTATGAAGCTCTAGTAAATGAGAGAGAAAGTAGAGAGATGAGTCTTTTCTCTAATCCTAGCTCACCCAAAAGTCCCATTTCTTTGTTGGTGAAGCTTGGTATTTATAGCCTCTCCTGCTCCAGATATGTCTTTGCTGTCTTTGGGTCCATCATATCCTGATATATGTTCCGTACCAATGGTACCTTCGTTCACCGCAATCCTTATCCAACCAGACTCTGCCACCTCAGCTGACCCACGTTCCTTTGGGAACTACCCATCCTTAGTACAGATTGTACCTTCGTTGGCCGCCCACCATCTCCAATCAGACGATGCCACCTTAGCTTCCCCCACGTGTCATCGTGAAATGTGAAACCTCCGTACAAGTTGTACCTTCGTTGGTCGCGTACCTTCGCCAGTCAGAGGATGCCACGTACTCTGAGCCCACTGGTTGACGACTGCACCTTTGTACTAAAAGTTGTGCAGACTGCTCAGATACCTCGGACAGACAGACACACACATGTGCCTATACTACAACCTATTGATTAATAATTAAGCAATCTTGGTAGTGATTTGGTGTACTCCGTTGTAGCGTACTTTGATACTCTAACCTTTAACATTGCGTCACACGTTGATAGAGATAAATTCATAACTTAGCATCCTAAGTAGAGATGTAGTGTGCGTTGTTGTAACATAATAAGTTGCTCCACCTTTAATATTGTGCCACGTGGCATGGTAGATTTTTGGTATCTACCGTTTGCCCCTTTTCTTGAGGGTTGTTCGAAGAACGATCCTTAAGAAAAAATCTTGATCCTCCTTCGTTTATTTCGCTGAAGTATCATCGAAGTATCGAATAGGTTTGCTGAGACACCTTCAAAGTATTGTGCTGAGGTACCTTTGAAGAATTGAAGTAGTTTGTCGATGTAGAGAAGTATCGAAGTAATTTACTGAGGTACCTTCGAAGTATTGAAGTATCGAAGTAATTTACTTAGGTACCCTCGAAGTATAGAAGTATCGAAGTAATTTGTTGAGGTATCCTCGAAGTATAGAAGTGTCGAAGTAATTTACTGAGGTATCCTCAAAGTATAGAAGTATTGAAGTAATTTACTAAGGTATCCTCGAAGTATAGAAGTATCGAAGCAATTTGCTGAGGTATCCTCGAAGTATAGAAGTATCAAAGTAATTTTCTGCGGCACCATTGAAGTATAAGATTCTGATGCTAATATTATCACACAAATATGCCTATGTTTGTATATATGTATGTATAAATGCATGTGTGTATGCATATGTGTATGTATGTATGTATGTATGCATGCATGTACCTACTTCTGTGTGTATGTACGTACGTATGCATGTATGTATGAAGTCCACGCCTTCTTTAATGACAGCTGAGACCGGGATAATGGTTTTCACCCTTTTAAAAGCGGAGCCTTCGCTCGCTGCTTAGGTATTTTTGCTAACATTTTGAACCAGTCGACACCCGAGCAAGATATAACGTGGCCAGAAGGTATCCCCTCATATCATGCAGTTAAGTTTTAGCTGAGTTTTTGAGATTATTGATTAGGCGTATATTATTTACCTTTTAGTTTTTATTTCGGCTAAGGTGACTCTAAGATGTCTTTTTACTTGCCTGGTATGGAGTTGTCTCCTAGTGTAGCTTCGTTGTTGTAACTTCACTCCTTTGCAATGGAAGTATACCTTTTGGAACCTTTATCGTTGGTTAAGCTTTTCGCCGTATTGTTGTACCTGCGTAAATAAAATACGTACATACACCATTTGGTATTTTTCACCTTTTGGTAATGTGTGTTATAACATTTTGCTTGCTTTTTTGCACAATATTTATGTGCGTGACATAGTATGTCAAGTTTGTTGCACAATCAAGCCATCGCTTGGTGCTAAGGTATGATTAACCTTTGGTGAAACATTCATCATCCTACCTAAGTATCCTTTGGCCAAAAGGTACCGTGGTGGCGAAGGTTCCTACGTGGGAAATAGTTTTCTTATAACCATACGCGATCAACGCGAAGACTTATTTACTTCGACAAGGTATCTCTATAGGGGATATCATACTTTTTCTTACTGCCTCATGAAGGGAGTTGTTTCCACGAGGATCCGAGTATTGACATATGCGCAGTTATGTATTGCCTCCTCATCGTCAATTCTGACAATGGGTGTCATTTCTAACCTTTCGTTTTTGTCGTCAATTCTGACGGTGGGTGTCAGTTCTAACCCTTTGTTTTTGCATGTTTGTTTTATTTCACACGCATTAAAAGCTATATTCCAAATCCAAGCTTTATATTGATTGCTACGTATATAAGCATACCTTATAATTTTATTACTCACCATGTATTTGTTGTTTTTAGTTGATGTTGTAGAGGCGCCATGATTGATATATGTTTGCACCCTTTTGCTTTTGAAAGCCGGTTCTTGCATCTTTAGAAAGGAAAAGTATTTGCATTTATGGAGCCTTCGTCCGTGTAATTTGAGGTTTCCTCCTCGTCTTTGTCAGCTACATGTTCGCCTTGGGTGCCACAGGGTACTTTGCTTGTAATGAGATGCCCCTTGTAGGATTCGTTATGGTTACGGTGAGTTGCTCTTGTAGGCTTCGTTCCTGTGTAGAAATACAAATTCCTTTGGCACCATGTGTATTCGAAGGGTACCCTATAGAATTGAATTGTTGCTTCTTCTTAGTATTGAATAATTTCTTCTTTCAACAAACCGCCCCTTGTACTAGTCTTTGGCACTTCGTATGTTCCTCAGGTTGGAGAGTTGGGGTATACATATGTATACATACTTCGTTCTTCGCTGCATTTGAGTTGTGCACTTGTGGGTATACAAATGTATACAGGCTTCGTGCATTTCTAGACTAAAAGCTTCGCAGTAGTGGTGGCCGACAGGTTGCGTCTGCTTATGCGTCGTCGTGTGACTCCTCAAGCTGAGTATGGTTTCTAGCCTCTTTGCATGTGCGTACGCCTATGCACACGGGCTTTGTTGACTTGTACATTTAATTCGTAGCTTCGGATTGAAAACCCATTCTTTGCAATGGTGAGCCTGCCTTTAACAGGCTTCGCTCACATGCATGCCTGACGGTGGTGAGTCTGCCATTAAGGGGATTCGCTCTCATGTATGCCTGATGCTGGGGAGTCTTCCTTTAAGGGGCTTCGCTCCCATGCATACATTCGGATTCAGAATTAAGTTGTAAAATACAACCATTGTTGATGTCTCTGGCTCCAATTATTATGACCTCCACCTTCGTTTGCAGGTCCGGTTTTGGGGATTTACCTTCGTTGATGATGTTAATGCTCCATACCTTCCTTTTCCCCCAGAAATTCGCAAAGCGATAAGCTTAAGAATTTTAGACACACGAAGCTTTGTCCTTCCATGCGATTTGTATTTTGAACCTTCGTCCTTATGCTTCATCTTCGTCCTTAATTGCTTACACTTAGATAGTATGATTCAAGGACAGTCTTTGGAGCTATCACCCTCCGGAGCGTTGTTAGTGCTTGTATCCTTAGGTGAGGGGGTTCCGGGAACCTTGAAGTCTTCGTTCTTGACTTCGTCGGTGTTCTCCCTTCTTCTTTTCCTTTTAAGTTGTTGTTCGACGACTCTTTCTTCATTCAACCTTACCTCCGCTTGGTTGCATAGCCTTGCATCCTGTTGATCTCCCTTGATTTCCATATGAAAATACTCGATCCAAAGATAAGCTCCGCATTAGCCCATGGATGCTCTTACTTAGATATGTACGAGCTAAGGGAAACCTTCGTAATAGTCTTTGACTGTTGAGAACGTGTATGGACACGTTCGAGCCAAAGATAACCTTCATATTTTCCCTTGGATTCGCGTACTCAGATACGTACGAGCCAAGGACACTCTTCGTAATTGTCTTTGGCTGTTGAGAATGTGTATAAAACATTCGAGCCAAAGATAAGCTCCATCTTTGCCCCTGGATGCTCGTACTTAGGTACGTATGATCCAAGGAGAGCCTTCGCAATTGTCTTTGGCTGTTGAGAATGTATATGAATACATTCGAGCCAAAGATAAGCTCCATATTTTCCCTTGGTTGCTCGTACTTAGATATGTAAGAGCCAAAGGTAGCTATCGTAATTGTCTTTGGCTGTTGAGAATGTGTATAAATACATTCGAGCCAAAGATAAGAGTTGTATTTTCCCTTGGCTGCTCGTACTTAGATATATACGAGCCAAAGGAAGTCTTCGTAATTTTCTTTGGCGTTGAGAATGTGTATAAATACATTCGAGCCAAAGATAAGCTCCATCTTTGCCCCTGTATACTCGTACTTAGATATGTACGAGCCAAGGGAAGCCTTCGTTATTGTATTTAGCTGTTGAGAATGTATATAAATACATTCGATCCAAAGATAAGCTTCAAATTTTCCCTTGGGTGCTCGTACTTAGATATGTACGATCCAAAGGAAGTCTTCATAAAAGCCAAAGATAAGCTCCATCTTTGCCCCTGGATGCACGTACTTAGGTACGTATGATCCAAGGACAGCCTTCGTAATAGTCTTTGACTGCTAAGAATGTGTATACGTACATTCGATCCAAAGATAAGCTCCATCTTTGCCCCTGTATACTCGTACTTAGATATGTACGAGCCAAGGGCAGCCTTCGTAATAGTCTTTGGCTGTTGAGAATGTGTATAAATACATTCGAGCCTAAGATAAGCTCCATATTTTCCCTTAGCTTCTCGTACTTAGGTACGTACGAGCCAAAGGTAGTCTTCGTAATTTTCTTTGGCTGTTGAGAATGTGTATAAATACATTCGAGCCAAGATAAGCTCCATTTTTTTCCCCTGGCTTTGTTTACTTAGATAAGTACGAGCCACAGAGCATTCTTCGTTTTTGTCTTTGGTTGTTGAGAATGTATATGAATACACTCGATCCAAAGATATGCTTCGTTTTTGCCCCTGGTTTCGTTTACTTAGATAAGTACGAGCCAAGGACAACCTTCGTTTCTGTCTTTAGTTGTTGAGAATGTAGATGAATACATTCGAGCCAAAGATAATCTTTATTTTCGCTCCAAGGCTTCGTAATTTTGACCATTGTATTTCCGTTTCCTGAGAGTAAAAGAGAAAATGGGTAGGCTACGTTCCTATTAGCCCCATTACGGAAATTTAATAAATTAAAACTCTAGTATAGAGCTTAACAGAGATATGTTTGTTGAGTTCGTATTTAATAGAACTGACCAATGTTTGGGACTTAGTTCCTAAATGAACCTCAGATTCAAAAACGGTAGAGAGTACTGCAAGCTGAGTAAAAGAAGGCGTATGCGAAAGAAACGACCCTCAGCTCATAAATAACCTTAGGGATTTTACTCCAAAACTTTTACTAAGGTTCCCTCGAAGATAAAGGTATTCAGATCCATAAAAGGTTTGCTCGTGAGAAGGCAAATAATAATAAAATAATAACTTTTAAAGCTTTGAAAAGTGTTTTTAATGGTGTTTCATAACCACTTTTTGTAGATCCGTAAGATTTCAAGCTATTTTCAAGGTTTAATACTTGAAAACTTGTCAAAGAATGATAAATCTTTACTAGAAAGTAAGATCCAACTCTCTTATTCTTAGATCCGATCTTCTAACGAAGATCTAAGGAAAAAAAGACGATTAAATAGCAAAAATAACGAATATCGAGAGCTTTTCGGTCCAGCTCGTTTCTAGCGCCAAACTGTAACTACTAATTTTCCCGTAGTCTACGTAATATGAGCAGCTCAGAGGATCATATACTAAGTAGTATGGATACCTCAGTTGAACTGATATTGTTGAGTAAGTAAAAGGTATGTTCGAAAGAAGATCTACTCAGAGGATCATATACTAAGTAAGTAAAGATACTTCGCAAGAGCAGATGCTAAGAAATCAAAGGTATCTATGTAATACAGAGACGAGTAAGCAAATAAGCTAAATAAAGAGATATCTCGGATGAACAGGTAACTCAGAAAACAAAGATAGCTCAGAATACAGAGATAACTCAGAAAACAGAGATAACTCGGTAAGTAAATCTCTAAGAGAGAAGATAATGTAAGTGCAACTAAGTTAATAAATCACACAAGAGATTACATGGTTCGGTTAATCTTAACCTACGTCAACGGGTAAAGATGATAAGTTTATTATTGATCATGTTCCATTTGGGTGGAAGAACTCCATTAAAGAAAGTATGAAGCTCTAGTAAATAAGAGAGAAAGTAGAGAGATGAGTCTTTTATCTAATCCTAGCTCATCCAAAAGTCCCCTTTCTTTGTTGGTGAAGCTTGGTATTTATAGCCACTTCTGCTCCAGATATATCTTTGTTGTCTTTGGGTCCATCATATCCTGATATATCTTTCGTACCAATGGTACCTTCGTTCACCGCAAGCCTTATCCAGTCAGACACTTCCAACTCAGCTGACCCACATTCCTTTGGGAACTACCCAGCCTTAGTACAGATTGTACCTTCGTTGGCCGCTCACCATCTCCAATCAGACGATGCCACCTTAGCTTCCCCCACGTTCCATCGTTAACTGTGAAACCTCCGTACAAATTGTACCTTCGTTGTCCGCGTACCTTCGCCAGTCAGAGGATGCCACGTACTCTGAGCCCACGTAGTTGACGACCGCGCATTTGTACTAAAAGTTGTGCAGACAGACACACCCAAGTGCCTATACTACAACCTATTGCTTAATAATTAAGCAATCTTGGTAGTGATTTGGTGTACTTCGTTGTAGCGTACTTTGATACTCCAACCTTTAACATTGCGCCACACGTTGATAGAGATAAATTCATAACTTAGCATCCTAAAGAGAGATGTAGTGTGCGTTGTTGTAACTTAATAAGTTGCTCCACCTTTAATATTGTGCCACGTGGCACGGTAGATTTTTGGTATTTACAGTTTTCCCCTTTTCTTGAGGGTTGTTCGAAGAACGATCCTTAAGAAAAAATCCTGATCCTCCTTCGTTTATTTCGCTGAAGTATCATCGAAGTATCGAATAGGTTTGCTGAGACACCTTCGAATTATTTTGCTGAGGTACCTTTGAAGTATTGAAGTAGTTTGTCGATGTAGAGAAGTATCAAAGTAATTTATTGAGGTACCCTCGAAGTATTGAAGTATCGAAGTAATTTTCCGAGGTATCCTCGAAGTATAGAAGTATCGAAGTAATTTACTGAGGTATCCTCGAAGTATAGAAGTATCAAAGTAATTTACTGAGGTATCCTCGAAGTATAGAAGTAATGAAGTAATTTGCTGAGGTATCCTCGAAGTATAGAAGTATTGAAGTAATTTACTGAGGTATCCTCGAAGTATAGAAGTAATGAAGTAATTTTCTGAGGTATCCTCGAAATATAGAAGTATCGAAGTAATTTACTGAGGTATCCTCGAAGTATAGAAGTATCAAAGTAATTTTCTGCGGCACCCTCGAAGTATGAGATTCTGATGCTAATATTATCACACAAGTATGCCTATGTTTGTATATATGTATGCATGTATATATGTATGTATGCATGCATGCATGTGTGTATGCATATGAATATGTATGTGTGTATGCATATGTATATGTATGTATACATGTACGTACTTATGTGTGTATGTACGTACGTATGCATGTATGTATGTATGAAGTCCACGCCTTCGTTAATGACAGCTGAGACCGGGATAATGGTTTTCACCCTTTTAAAAGCGAAGACTTCGCTCGCTGCTTAGGTGTTTTTGCTAACATTTTGAACCAGTCGGCACCCGAGCAAGATATAACGTGGCCAGAAGGTATCCCCTCATAGCATGCAGCTAAGTTTTAGCTGAGTTTGAGCTTATTGATTAGGCGTATATTATTTACCTTTTAGTTTTTCTTTCGGCTAAGGTGACTCTAAGATGTCTTTTTACTTGCCTGGTATGGAGTTGTCTCCTGGTGTACCTTCGTTGTTGTAACTTCACTCCTTTGCAATGGAAGTATACCTTTTGGAACCTTTATCGTTGGTTAAGCTTTTCGCCGTATTATTGTACCTGCGTAAATAAAATACGTACATACACCATTTGGTATTTTTCACCTTTTGGTAATGTGTGTTACATCATTTTGCTTGCTTTGTTGCACAATATTTACGTGCGTGACATAGTACGTCAAATTTGTTGCACAATCAAGCCATCGCTTGGTGCTAAGGTATGATTAACCTTTGGTGGAACATTCATCGTCCTACCTAAGTATCCTTTGGACAGAAGGTACCGTGGTGGCGAAGGTTCCTACGTGGGAAATAGTTTTCCTATAACCCTACGCATTCTGCGCGAAGACTGCTTTACTTCGACAAAGTATCTATATAGGGTATATCTTAATTTTTCTTACTGCCTCATGAAGGGAGTTGTTGCCCCGAGGATCCGAGTATTGATATATGCTCAGTTATGTCTTGCCTTGCCTCATCGTCAATTCTGACGGTGGGTGTCATTTTTAACCCTTCGTTTTTGTCGTTAATTCTGACGGTGGGTGTCAGTTCTAACCCTTTGTTTTTGCATGTTTGTTTTATTTCACACGCATTAAAAGCTATATTCCAAATCCAAGCTTTATATTGATTGCTACGTATATAAGCATACCTTACAATTGTATTACCTTCACCATCTATTTGTTGTTTTTAGTTGATGTTGTAGAGGCGCCATGATTGATGTATGTTTGACCCCTTTTGATTTTGAAAGCTGGTTCTTGCAGCTTTTGAAAGGAAAAGTATTTGCATTTATGGAGCCTTCGTCCGTGTAATTTGCGGTTTCCTTCTTGTCTTTGTCAGCTACATGTTCGCGTTGGGTGCCACATGGTATTTTGCTTGTAGTGAGATGCCCCTTGTAGACTTCGTTATTGTTGCAGTGAGTTGCTCTTGTAGGCTTCGTTCCTGTATAAAAATACAATTCCTTTGGCACCCTGTGTATTCGAAGGGTACCCAATAGAGTTGAATTGTTGCTTCTTCTTAGTATTGAAGAATTTCTTCGTGCAACGAACTGCCCCTTGTATTAGTCTTTGGAATTTCGTATGTTCCTCAGGTTGGAGAGTTGGGGTATACATATGTATACATACTTCGTTCTTCGCTGCATTTGAGTTGTGCACTTGTGGGTATAAAAATGTATACAGGCTTCGTGCATTTCTAGACTAAAAGCATCGCAATAGTGGTGGCCGACAGGTTGCGTCTGCTTATGCGTCGTCGTGTGACTCCTCGTATCTGAGTATGGTTTGTAGCCTCTTTGCGTATGCGTACGCCTATGCACACGGTCTTTGTTGACTTGTACATTTAATTCGTAGCTTTGGATTGAAAAACTCATTATTTGCAATGGTGAGTCTGCCTTTAACAGGCTTTGCTCACATGCATGCTTGACGGTGGTGAGTCTTCCTTTAAGGGGCTTCGCTCTCATGTATGCCTGATGATGGGGAGTCTGCCATTAAGGGGCTTCGCTCCCATGCATACCTTCGGATTCAGACTTAAGTTGTAAAATACAACCATTGTTGATGTCTTTGGCTCCAATTATTATGACCTCCACCTTTGTTTGTAGGTCCGTTTGAGGGATTGACCTTCGTTGATGATGTTGATGCTCCATACCTTCCTTTGCCCCCAGAAATTCGCAAAGGGATAAACTTAATAATTTTAGACAAATGAAGCTTTGTCCTTCCATGCGGAGGATGAAGCCTATGGATCAATGCTGATGGTGGTAGTCTTTTTTCCAAGATTCCTACTCCTAGTGAGGAGGATGAAGCCTATGGTCACGCTGAATGGAAAGGTATCCACCAAGCTAACTTGTCTGCTCATGAAGATCAAAAGATGTTTCCTCAAGATCAGAAATAAGACTCGTGGGATTTATCACGTTCTCATCAGAATCCTTGCAACGAAAAGGTGATTTCATTATGTGCTTCCTTCTTGGAAAATATCAATTCCCAAATTGCATCAGAAGCTGCTAAGAGATCCGTTGCTGCTTTACTCAGTCGATCCGAACCGTTCCAGAATGAAGAAGCTCGTCAAGACGTTCGGGAAAGCAGGCATCTTTCTCATAAAATATCCAACCTCCAGTGAATCGCTAATGAGGGAGGAAAGATAAAAACTCCATCAGCGGAACAACAACCCAAACGTGTGGCACCAGCGCATCATACGGCTTCACCCCGGAAGGTCGCAGCTAAGATTCCTGTACAACAACAAGAAACTGGAGATGCTGCTCCAAACTTCCCGTTCCCGATCGAGAAAGTAATTAAACTCCTGGAAGTATGGATTCAAGACGATGCCATCAAACTACCTCATGTTAGGCGCCTACCAACTGAAGAACAAATGAAAAATCCCAAGTATTGTCGTTACCACAGGTTCGTCAATCATCCTACCAGTGAATGCAATGCTCTGAAGCGCATCGTCCAAGAAAAGGTAGATTCAGGGGAATTGCTCCTGGGGACTGGAGATCCTATGTCTCTTCGCGGATCGACATAAAGATGTTACACAGACAATAAAGGACGAATGGGGACTTCTCGCGTCCAGGATTGCGTCATATAATAAACTTGGATTTGCAACCTGAAAATTCAGTTTTGTGGAGAGACCCCTAAGAGAATAGAGTATGTGGCCGTATCGGACAAGAGCAAAAAGGGAATGACCAACACCATGGCGTTACATTCTCTACCACCGACACCAGCAATACCAAAAGCATCCCCTCTGACGTGATGCCACTTATTACCAGAGCCAGAAGCCGCTCCGCTTCAATGTTCGCCCCAGAAGCCGCTTCAAGGTTCGCTCCAGAAGCCGCTTCAAAGTTCGCTTCAGAAGCCGTTTTAACGTTCGCTCCAGCAGCCGCTTCAACGTTCGCTTCAGGAGCCGTTTCAGTGTCCTCTCCAGGAGCCGAAGCCACTTCAACCACACTCCTTTCTTCCAAGGTTCATGTCGTAGCCACTCCTTCATTCCAAGGTTCGTACCGGTATCCACCACACTCCTCCCTGTCAAGGGTCGTAATCGCAGCCAACCAAGGTTCATAGTTTTGGCCACCTTTTGTCTCATCCCGCCAAAGCTCGTGGTCGTGGGCAGTTTTGCTCGCTTACACATCCATCCAATTCCTTTGCTTCCATGGACGCCCATGCAATTCAATCCGACCTATTTTGTTCCCACGACAACGTAGTCTCTTCTGATCACAACTGCTGCCAAGAACCGTTGCTGCTCGTTTGTTGATACCAGCCAGAGCTTCACCATAGCAACAACCTCTACAAAGAAACATGTAAACCACACTTGGGGAATGAGGCTTTACACGGATTCCCTTCACTGTCAAAGCTCAGAAGACACGGTCAACCAAAAGTCACAGCCACGACAAGGTCATCTACTCTTCGAAGGTGTAACATAAGGATATCATCACCTCTATTTCTGGAAGGCGCCTGCAACCGCGATGGATCCCAAGCCTACTCAGAGAAAACAACTTCAGTAACTAAAGAAAAGTACGACTGGGGACTGCTCATCGCAGTACATCCATGACAACAACCAAAGATTCATGAGATAACTCCAGAGACGCGGCTGAAACATTTTCTTGAAGAAACAGGGGGAGCCACGTTCAACAACTGGCGTGGATTCAAGGTGATACAAACAAAGTAGGCTACACTTGGGGACTGAAGCCTCCTTCGGGTTTATAAGTTTAAACACAGTCACCACCTTACCAGAGAATACAGTAAAAGCACATCTTCCACGAGAAAGTAGGCTCAGGATAACTACACATGGGAACTACCAGCATGGGATGCCTTCACTTCCCTCAACCAGGTTATTTCTGATGAGAACATCGTCATTGTCGAAGCTTTACGAGCCGCAGAAATTTCTCAACATGAAGCCATACACGTGCATCAAAGACTTCAAAAGCACGCCGCAGAGATATTCACATATTCGGCCACGTCATCGGATCTATGACCAGACAGAAGTGTAACTGGGGACTCAAAGGATGTCGCTTGGAATGAAGTTCTCGAAGACTTGATAGCAGCACGTCGGCAACGGAACGCCTCTCAGCTCGTATACTTCACCCAACGGCTCCGGAAGGTTTCGACCATACAAGCTACCATAGCATATCATCACCGCAATCAGAAAAGCAAAGAATAAGCCTTCCAGACACCGGCTCAGCAGTCCAAACACCAAATAAATTAAATTCAATGAAGGATCAACAACGCATCTACACTCTCCAAGATCATCCCTGACATGATCATTGCCAAGCATATATTACATCCATCCATCGCAGGAGTGCAACGGAGTTTGGTAAATTTTGAAATCTACTGGAGAGGTCAGATACTCATTCTTCTGGAGTCAGAACCTTATTACACATTCTGAAGAAGATCGATTGTACTGTTGAGTGGCTACATGCGCAACATGGAAAAGAGGACTTCCTTGAGTTCTCCTGGCTCGCCTTGCTGCTGATTACAACTACCGGAGATTTCTTTGTTGTTGTTAATGCTCGCTCTACCACCGCTAAAAAATGACTAAGGGGAGCCGGACGCTACAGACAAAAGCACGGAGCCGGATGAGCAACAAAAAACAGAAGAGGGTCGATACCCCTTTTCATAGGAACGGAGTTTCTAGAGTTTGAACAGAAGAAATATTCCTCCATGCTCCATGAACCGGAATAGATGACTGGGCGTATCACACTCATGATCCATAGCCGAACAAGCTGTGTGCAAATATCTCCGCTCCATGGCCAAACCAGCAACGCGCCATCACGAGGAACATCAGCCTCTCAACCTGCAACGCTCCGTGGTCAGGACAGCGCCAACGCTCCATGCCACCAGCACTCCGTGGTCAATCCAGCACCAATGCTCTGAGCGCCAACATCAACAGTTCGTGTTCGAAGTTGCAACATCATCGGCGCTCCGTGGTTGAAGTTGCAGCGCCATCATCACCACTCCGTGGCCGAAGTAGCAGCGCCATCCACCGTTCCACGGACTGAAGCCAAGTGCCATTTGTATATGGGAAAAACGATTTGCTGGTTTTAACGGAATTGAGGAGACGTCCGTGTGGAGACTCCTTGAACCGAGCGAAATGTTGAACCTCACACAGATGCACTGCAAGAAGGGAGTGCTTTAGGTTCGAGAGATCAATCTGTAGGACTCTGGCCTAAACCAAGAACAATGGTCGTTCCAGAGTCAATTCGGTCACAAGAGAGGATGGGTTGATCTGTAGGAGGGAAGCTGAGAAATGTGTGGGATCAATGGTGATCTGAGATTGTAGGTGTGCTGTGAATTCAGCGTAAGAACGCTCTGAATGATTGAGTTTTACTCAATTGAGAGTGATTGCTCAGACGATGAGTTCGTGTAGACGAAAGATTGTCCGTATGAACTTGCCGAGAAATTGCTTGTTTAGACGAATGTTCGAGTATTCGAATATTGTCTTTTCAATCATGATTCAGAGGTCTTTTTATATTACTAAATTAAAAACACCATGATCCCATGAAGTGTGATAGTTTCTGGAATCAGAGAGTGGGGAAGTGGGAAATCGTGTTAAAACCAGTTGCTCATCGTGCCGAGACTTGGTTAATTTTCCACCCACTACTTTGCTGACTCTTCCAACTGATTGCACGACTTGCTAACATTCTCGTCGTGGGTGAACACACGTGACGTAGACCGTCAGACCAAAACCCTAGTTAATATCCCCCCATGTGACACGATTGATATCTCGTGATTGTGGAGTCAGTTGCTAACTTTATGGAACGATGAGTCCATGTATTGCTGAGTTGAACATGATTTGCAAATATTCTGAAACTCATGAATTAAATATGTCTGCTGAGACGAGGTATTATTATGTTGATTACCAAAGATGAACAAAATGTGTTGCTGAATTGTTGAATATTGATAGTTGAACCAATATTCTTGAATCTGAGCAAATATTGCTGGTTCGAGCAAATATTGCCGGTTTGAGCGAATATTGCTCTTTGATGAATTGTTGGTAGAATCACCAAATAAAATATTAATTTAAGATACTGGCTGTTGGGTCGAGCATAATAAATAAAAATGTTGATAATGGAATCAACATAAAATTATCAGTTTTTTAATCTGCTCAGAATCATGTTTTTGCAGAGCCCTAGATTCAAAAACCCTAATTTTAATGAAATGATGATTTATTCAAAATCAACCGCAGAGTGAAGCAGGGACAGGCCACATGGGATGATGAGTCCACCATGTAACACCCAGATGCTCGAACGAGCAAAATACCAAAGTCTCTTGAGGACCAGTTGGTGAAAGAATGATTAAATGCTGGTTTAATCATTTATTAAAATAATGCTCGTGTGAGTGACAGATAACAAAACCTAGCCATGAAAAGATGATGGACCGACCAAGAGGTCATGGGGCCGGCTCTTGGTGACCGTGGGACCAATTGATGGTCGTTTGAGCAAACCCCAATTGTTTGGAAAGAGTTTGAACCTAATATGAGCAATTGAGCAAATTAGGTTAAAACCATTAAAACGTGTGGGACCGGCTGTTTGGAAGCCTTAGAATTACCCTTGGTCGGTCAAGGGGATGTGCCCGTGTCACCATAGTATCCGTGTCTCAGTCCTGAGAGTTTCAATATTTTCCGATGTGCGTTTGAGCAACATTTTGAGAAAATATGCAGAATCCAGGGTTTTGCTGAAACTAGGAAAAATACATAAGATGATGAAAAATAATAAATAAAACAGGGAATTGCAAGGTGCTGGACCGTCCACGGATAGGGCATGGCCGGCCGGCTGACAAGCACGGTCCCACACTTTTCCCAACTTTATGTAATTTTGCGTATTTTCTCTGAATTGAGGGAAAACCCATGAAACCAGAGAGTTTTATGAAATTAGGGAACTTCCATGAGATGAGGGAAATAAAATAATAATAAATAGGGAGTGATGGAGTGTGGGACCGACAATGGCCAAGGCATGGCCGGCCGGCCAACAGGCACGGTCCCAGGGCACTCTTCCCAATTTTAAGTAATTTTCATGATTTTAGAGAATTTTCATAAAATCAGAGAGATTTGTTGAAACCAAAGTATTTTGTTGAAATCAGGAAGTTTTCATGGAATGAGGAAAACAAAACAAATAACAATAACAGAATAAGAGGCGTGTGGGACCGGCCGGCTAGGGCCCCGTCCCACGAGTTTTCTAAATTTTATAATATTTTTCATGGATTTAGGGAAAATTCATGAAATCAGGGAATTTTCATGGTTTTAGGGAAAATTCATGAAATCAGGGAATTTTCATGGATTAAGAGAAATAATAAAATAATGGGGACGTGAGGTGTGGGACCGGCCACGGCTAGGGAATGGAAGGCCTGCTGGTGCTCGGTCCCGTGACACCTTTCCCTAATTTTATTATTTTCTTGACATAAAGAAATATCATGAGATTAAATAATTTCCTTGAATCGAAGGAGATTTGCTCGAAAGAGAGAATTTGCATGAGATCAGCGAAAAATAATAAAATATAAAATTGGGAGAGGGACTGGTCACGGCATGACTGGCCGACTGGTGAGCCCAGTCGCTGGCCCCTTTGCTAATATTTTATTATTATTATTTTTCCTTCCTATTTTGCATAGGTTCATCGTTCATTCGTATTTTTGAAATGCTCGTTTGCGCATTCAAATGTTGGTCTGTGCATTATTGCTAAGTACACTTGCACCATTTTAGTCAGGGCTTATTCGATGCTCAGATGCCTGTTTCATTGAATATTTATCACTAACCCGTGGAATTCTGCTGGGAAGAACCACGAATTGAAATGACGAAATATAACGAAGAATCGTAGAATATTCCTGGATATTCAGGAGATTAGAGATAATTAACTGATGGCTCTATACTAGCAGGGCTTCCTATCTAGGAGCATTAATTATCTGAGAGTTGAGCAATATGAACTTGCTGGAGTATCATATTTCTCCTATATAGTCAGGGAAAACCTGGTTGCATCCTGAAGACGTTTTCGCTCTATACTAGCAGGCATGCTGTCTAGGATCCGTCCAATCTTTCGATTATATATAGAAATAATTACTGAAATTGCTCAGTATTCATGAGATGTGTCGTGGCCTCAGCTGGGAGACTAGACATCTACAGATACTCCGAGAGACAGCCTTCTCAGTCAGAGATTTTATGGCATGAGCTTTCACGCTTTGTTGAGAGACATGAGTCTCAATAATCATCCGATTGCCGGATCCGGAGTATGCATAATTATGGTTTTACAATTTTTCATTTGTCGAAAGTCCACCATCTATATTAAGTCCCCTGCTTAGTGAGGAACAATCATGTTCCTCAGTCAGCATTGAATGGTGATTTTCCAGGTACAGACAAAAATAAGTAATTGAACTTAGTCATAAGATAAGACGTTACCGGATTTCGACCGAATGAGCAAACCATGGTTTGAGCGAAAACCCCAGTGGCATAATAGAGCGTCATCCGGTGAGCACAAATTTGTGTAGAACCGCTGATTTGATGACGGGTCTTTGGTCGTTTTAGGATTCACGGGTCGGGCCCGACAAGCAAATCCTTATGAAATTAGGTTTTGGAAATAAAATTTGATATAAAAGGGAATTAATCCTTTTTTTTTTAATTTCCTCTCACCTTGGCCGACCACCATCTTCATCAATTCACCATCTCCCTCACGTCTCAGCAGGAGAAGAAATTTTTTTTCGCCGGAGTCGACCGTCATCGCCCATCGCCGGCCGAATTCCGGCCAACTCCGGGGCCGACCAGGTACGTCATTTTTTTTTATTTTGTTGTTTGTTCATGAGTTTTTCATCAAAAAATTTTATACATGTGTATATATGAGTGTGAGTTTTGTTGAAGAACCCTGATTTTATTTAAACGTATGTTCGTTCGATCATTAGTTCAAGAAACTAGCAATACTCCCTAACTTGAGAGAGATTTTTCTTTTGAAATAGACCTTATCCAGTGATAAAATTTTGTTTACGATATTTCATGGAAACCAAAACTTTATCCTAAAAGATGTGAGCTTTCACAAAACCAAAATAAACCTTCGTTTTAAAGAAAAACGCTCGTACGAAGGAAAATAGATTTTTTTTTCTTTTCATATGTAGTCGTGACATATTATGCAAAATATGATGACATATTTTATTCACATGAGTTTGTTCTCATTAAAAAAAATGAAAATTTACGTGAGTAATTCTCATTAATTATTGCTTTGCAAAATCAAAACGTCGGTTTTGAGTAACCCTCGAAATTAGACAACTTATTTATGATGAAATATTGTCTTGGTGTAAATTTCATAGTTCAGTTGTGGATGTTTATACTATGAAAATTGTGTCTATGATTTTATGAAAAATCGGTTTCGAAAATTAATAAAGCTCCGTTCGTTATTGTAGATTTCAAGGAACGAAGTAATTTTGGAGCGTTAACTCTTGCTCCTTATGTTCCTGGTTCCAGAAAATGGCAGTTTCCAATAGCAGCAATTCTTCCAGTTCTTCTGACGAGGATTCCAAAGCTTCTGTAGCTAATTCGAAAGTTAAGACAACTCATGATGAAGGGACAAAGTCCAGCATACCCCTGAACAACCGGAGAGTCACTTATGCCAAGCTTATGAAACGAAAAGCCGAGACTAATGAAGCAGGGGATCGTAAGCGTAGGAAGGATCAGATCCGGCACAAAATACTGGCGGTAGAGGAGAGGCGCCGATTTGTCGATGGGGTACCTTCTGACTCTGATGCTGACGCTTCCGAAGAGGAAACCACGTGGGTGTTACCAGAATACAAGATCAAGCCTGACCGGCGTACCAGGGAGCTTGAAGCTGAAGCAGAAGAAGACTCGGATTCAGACGATCCTTATACCCATCCAGACTTCATCAATGGTCCTGATAGCGATTCTGACGAAGAGGAGGATTCCGAGAAGGACAGTGATGATGAATCTGACAGCGCGGATGAATCTGACGAATAACTTTACTTTTGATTTTTCTTTTAAACATTTGAATGTTTTCTTAGCCTTCGTAGTAGACATCTTATTTGAACAAATTCTCTTAAGTATTAAGATTTTCCTTTTGTGAGAAATTCTTTTATCAAGGTTATTTCCTCTTGATTGAATCAGATAAAATGGGTCAATCCTCATACGATGAATCCATTGTGATCTTCCTTTACTTGCTTTATGGTTTTCATCTGTGAAAACATCCAAACATGTCGCAGAAGACATGTAACACACAAGGCCGTGTAACTTCTCTGACCATACCTAACTTTGGTCAGTCCCTAGTGTATTATTTTACTCCGAATCTCCAGTATTGACCTTGCTCGAGACTTAGGGTTTCAGTAAAACTCGCAACTGAATTGACTATTTGCAGAAGATAAGCGCCTGCCGTGTCTTGTATATAACTCCAAGATTTAGGGTTTAACACTTGCGCAAATATTTCTTCCATTCCTGAGCTAGTTTTATCGCAGAAGAAACTTCGATTGCCATACTTTTCATCATTATGTCTAGCGATAGTACTTCTTCTCGAAACGGATTTCAGCTGAAGCATGAAATAGAAGCGTCCATCTCGGTAAGTTGTATATCTTCTTGGTCTCTGTTTGATCAAGGTTATTCATCATAGGAAAATGATTTGTTGCAGGATAATCAGAAGAATTCTTCTTCTCATAATTCGAGGGCCAGGCGGACTGTTAGGGCTCCTGCCCGGTATAGATCGTCTCATGTTGAGGCTGGATCATCCATAAGTAATCTTATAATTCTCGAAGTTTTACCGTGCTCCATTCTAATAAAACTAAACACTTCCTCATTTCGTCGCAGGCGGATGTTCGTGTCGTTGTTGATGCTAGAAGGAGAAGGAATGGAAAGTACGTGACTGTGGTTGAGGTTGAAGATAGCAGCAACCGGGTCTGCGAAGACTCTGCAGAATCCGTGGAAGGAGACAGGGTGTATGCTCGTGAATATCCAACAACTGGACTCTTGTTTGAAGCTCATTTGATCAATACTTTCCCGGACAATGAAGTGGTCGGTGGATTCGTCATTCCCAAGTGTCACACGCCGCTTTACACCAAAATCTGGAAAAGATATGGGCATATTGCTACGATCGAAGTGTGGAAAGGTTTTCTACCAACCCTCCTGACTACAGTTGCAGGGTTGTTGCCGATCATTGAGGAGATGGAACAGAGGTATCTGCGAGATGTCAAGAATCAGGAACTGCACAGGTGGGATGAGATGATTTCGAACTGTGATACATTGCGGTTCAATGTAGGCTGGCTTCGTCGTCGGCTCGAGATAATCAAGATTCATAAGGCGGCGGAGGCTGCTGATGCGATTTATGTGACCACTACTTTATTAGAGGAGGAAAAGATGCTGGCTTTGGAGTCGGCGAGGGTCGAGAAGGCAGTCGAGGATTTGAAGACAAAAACCAAAATTTTCCATAAGAAACTTGACAGGGTTTCTTATAGAGATTATCCATTGTTGGACGGTTTGCTCTGAGTGATCATTCGAGAGAGTCTAAGTGTAGGTTTTTGATAAGGTAGGATAATATGAGAGGAATTTTGTTTAATTGATGGATGTTTAATGAACAAATGAGCATCTTTCATGCTTTTTTGAAGGAAATAAATTACATTTGAGATGTATTTGAATAATGGTAAAATATTAATTATTTGTTGTTGATCAAGCATAATAGGCCTTTAGCCATTTGCCGTTGATAATATTTCCTTCCTTTCCTCCGCTGACTGCTAAGATTTTGTAGTAACCACTAGACACTGCTTTGGTGATAACATACGTCCCTTCCCATTTCGGAGAGAACTTAGGAGCAGACATGTCTTGTTGAATATATTTTGCCGTCTTAAATACCAAATCTCCTACTTGGAAAGTTCGAGGCCTTACCATTTTGTTATAAGCTCTAGATATCCTCTGTTTGTAAGCCTCCACATACTTTTCCACTTTATCCCTCCTTGATTCAAGCATGTCCAGTTCAGCAACTCTTGACTTAGACACTTCAGCTTCATCTCATCGTATTCCACTGGCCGCTGCAATCCTTGGTGAAGGAATTTTTATCTCAGCTGGGAGTATAGAATCAGCCCCATAGACGAGCGAATACGGTGATGTTCCAAAATCGAGCTCCTTGGTGCAGTTTTTTAAGCCCACAAAGCCATGGGTAATTGCTCATGCCACGATCGTGGATTATCATGAATTTTTCAACTGATAATCCGGATCAAGGTTTTGTTGGTACTTTCTGCTTGACCATTTCCTTGGGGATAGTATGGTGTGGAGAAAATCTGTTTGATCCCATACTCCTTGAGCAATTTTTCGACATCCTTGTTGGAGAAAGGCGTCCCATTATCTGTGATGATATGTTTGGGGACGCCAAATCTACATATAATGTGTTCCTTGATAAAGGCTGCAATAGTTACCCTTGTAGTACCTCTGAGTGGGATTGCTTCGACCCACTTAGTGAAATACTCAGTAGCTGTGATGATGTATTCATGCTGCTTTGAGGATGCTGGATTGATATTTCCGATGATATCAAGTCCCCAGCTATAGAAAGGCCATAGACTATTCACAGAATGTAATGGGAGATAAGGAGTATGAATAAGGTTACCGTGGACCTGGCATTGATGACATTTCTGGACGTACGCAGCTGCATCATCTTCCATAGTCGGCCAGTAATACTTCTCGTGAATTTGAAGAAACAATTTCTTTTTTCCATGATGTTCTCCTTCATGAGATTCTTTTAGGACTGTCAGAATTTCATTTCCGTCCAGGCATCTCAACAAGTCTCCTCCAAAGCTTTTGCGATACAGGATCCCGTCAAGGAAGACGAATCTTTTAGCTTTCTGAGTGAGTTTGATTGCATCTTTCTTTGCTGGTGGTGATTTATTGTCTCGAAGGTATTCAATGTAAGGATGCCTCCAGTCCCCGATGTGATGAAGTTTCAGGTTCTATAAATGATGAGGAGGCTTCTGACAATTAGGACAAGATCCTTGCAAATTTCTTGATTGCGCTTCCATGGAGGGCCAGTAATACCCGAGTCTTTGAAGTCTTCTATAAAGTGTTATCACCAGCGTCTGTCCACATACTTATTGATGCACACTTTCGAGCCTTTCCTTTGCTTCTTCATCGCCAAGGCATCGTGATGGAGAGGCATCAGGGTTGCGAATTACTAGGCCCCGTGGAGCAGGAAGAAGTTTTTTAGCTCTTTAAGGCTGATTGTTCCTTCTGCTACGGAACTGCTCAGTTCATGAATAATAGGTGCTCTCCAGTCGTTTGCTTGAGCATCTTCAGTTTGACTAAGCCACGTAGATGATACAGCTCGTCTCTGCACTATGATAGCTTTCTCTAACCCTTCGAATTGCAACTTGGAGGCGAGGGTTGCCAAGCAATCAGCATGTCTATTGTTGGTTCGGCCAGTGTGAGTGATAGTTGCATCAGCGAAATGAGTTAGGAGTCGCTGCGCTTCAGCCCTGAATGGAGCAAGCATTATCCCCTTGAGAAAGTATATCCCATTCATTTGATTGACCAACAGTTTTGAATCTCCTCTGATCTCCAGATGTATTGCTCCTGCCTGTTTAGCTAAGGATAATCCTAGCAAAAAGGCTTCATATTCTGTTGAGTTATTTGTATAGTGGAAATCCAGCTTAAATGAATGTGAGAATACTTCACCAGATGGAGAGACCAAGACTATGCCCGCCCCTCCAGTATCGTTGCTAGGAGTAGCAGATCCATCAAAGTACAACAACCACGTTTCTTCCTTGACGACTGAAATTTCTGGGAATTCACCTGGTACATCGTCCTGTGGTGTCGTGGAATCTTCCCCTGGAAAGGAAGCCAGTAGATCTGCTACCGCTTGACCTTTGATTTCTTTGGGAGAAACACATACTATGTCGAAATCTGACATCTGAAGCAGCCATTTTGTAGGTCTTCCTATCAAAGCAGGTTTCGAGAGTAAAAACTTGATGGGATCAGCTTTGGAGACAAGCATGACCCTGTTAGATAGAAAATAATGTCTGAATCTTTGTATTGCATGAGCTAATTCCAGGCACGTTCTTTCAGCTTTCGGGTATCTGATTTGAGCATCTTTCATGGTTCGGTTGTAATAGTAGATTGGATGTCCAAAGCCTTCTTCATCTTCTTGAGCTAGCAGTGCCCCAATAACAATATCACTGGAAGCCGTGTACAATATAAATGGTCGTCCTTGTACTGGAGATCTCATGATTGCGGGGGATAAAAGTATCTGTTGTATCTTCTGGAATGCCTCCTGCTGAACAGCCGTCCATGAGAAATTTGCTCCCTTCTTCAGCAGAGGAGTGAACGAAGCAATAAGCTGAGCCAATCCCGGTATGAAGCGTCTGATGCATGAAACCCTGTAGTTCCTTCACAGTGCGTGGAGGAGGCATGGTAGTAATGGATTTTGCTTTATCAGGATCGACTTTGATCCCTTCAGCAGTGACCAGGAATCCTAGAAACTTCCCAGAAGAAACTCCAAAAGCGCATTCCAGGGGATTCATCTTCAACTCGTATTCCCTGCATCTTTCGAAAACTTGCCTCGGAAATTCTAGATGCGATGCTCGAGCTTTCGATTTCACCACAACGTCGTCGACATAGTCTTCTACTTTCTTATGAATCATATCATGAAATACTGCTGTCATGGCTCGTTGGTAGGTAGCACCTGCATTCTTAAGTCCAAAGGGCATCACAGTGTAGTGAAAGTTCCCAATGGGAGTGCGGAACGCGGTTTTGGCAGCATCATGTTCAAACATCTTGATCTGGTTGTATCCACTGTAACCATCCATGAATGAGAACATACCGTGGCCGCTGGTTGCATCGACGAGCATATCAATGTTGGGTAAAGGAAAATCATCCTTTGGGCAACACTTATTCAGGTTCCGGAAATCTAAACAGCATCTGATTTGACCATTCTTCTTCTTAACTGGGACAACGTTGGCCAGCCATGTTGGATGTTGGATAGGCTTGATAAATCCTGCTACTAGCAATTTCTGAATTTCGACTTTGATTTGTTCCTCGACTTCATGTATGAACTGTCTAGGTGGTTGTTTGACAGCTTTGGAGCCAGGAGTGATATGCAAACGGTGAGTGACCAGCTTGTCGTCGAGACCAGGCATTTCTTCGTACGTCCAAGCAAAGATATCCCGATACTCTTTCAGCAAATTTACTAGGCATGTTCGTTCCTCCAATGATAGTGCAGAACTGATTAAGATTGGTCTCGGGTCTTCTTCTGTGCCGATGTTAACTGTTTCAAGATCATCAGTAGTAGAATTCGTGTCATCTTGCAACTGTTGCGGAGCATCTTGAACCTCACTATCAGGCGATTTCTCGATCTGGCATGATTCATTAGGGCGGGGAGACTCTTGATCAATCTCCCCTATTAATTTTTAATCTTTGCGCCGCCGATAAATGACCCTCCCTTCTGCAACATGGATGGTCATAAAATTGGATCCTGGAGTCGTGACCTGATCCTTCCGGTGTTTGACCGGTGTAGCAGGTGATTTGACTGGTTCTGTCTCTGGAGATAGTGATGACGCATCAGCAGCTTCAATAGTTTTCCAACTTGGAAGTGGAGTACTGTAGATCTTCTTAGGAGGTTCAAGAATGCTCCTATGGGATTCGATGAATTCAGAATCGAAGGCCAGAGCGTAAGAAGATGATGAAGCGGCTATGCGAACGATCTTGTTGTTGAGTAAAGCCTTCATACATTGATGGTAGGTTGATGGGACCACCTTGTTGTCATGGAGCCACGATCGCCCGAGTATCATGTGATAGTCAGGTTCTTGTTCGATCACATGAAACTTCACTTTCGATTGAATCGTCCCTACCCTCAAATCTATATACGCATATCCATACGTATGGCTTTGGCTTCCTTCAAATCATGTCATTAGAATGGGATGGCGAATGATTTTACCTTGTGGGAATCTGGCCATCCTGAGAGTCTTCATAATGACGATGTTTGTGGAAGCGCTTGTGTCAACGAGAGCCATCCTAAATTCGGTGCCTTTGATGAAACCAGTTACGTACAACGCCCGATTATGTCCTTCATCTTCCATGCGATCTTCTTCTCCAAAAGTGATGTTGTCGATCGAATGTTCAGACACCTGGGAGACTTCTTTAACTGCTGGGGTTGGTGGAGTTATTTGCACGTCAGATGATATCTTGCTGAGTGCGGCAAACGTGTCTGTACGCTACTCCCTGAAAAAGTGTAAAAGTTCACACAAATTTTCGATCAATTGTGCAACTTCCTGATCCACCGGCTTCTTATAAGTAGTAAAGCTATAACTTTGAGGGTCGGGTGACAAATCAGTCCCCAGTGTTGGGACTTCTGAAGCGGAGATGCCGCCTAACTCAGATGTCAGTTTGATGAGGAAATCGAGTATGTGGTTCATCGTATTCTTCATCAGATCCATGTTCCTGGCGTGAATCTCCAGGATTTGAGCCAACTCTGTCAGAGTCGGGGTTCTTCCGCCTTCTGTGTCGTTAGATGTAACATTAGAAGGAGGAACATTACCATTTGAAATATTCCGGATCGGGTTTGGATCAGTTGAATTAGTCCTAAGACCAACCATCTTGTGAAATCGTGAGATTGCAACCGAGAGATTAATCTCCCACTGTGGTCGCCAATCTGTAGATAGGGAAAAACGATTTGTTGGTTTTTACGAAATTGAGGAGACGTCCGTGTGGAGACTCCTTGAACCGAGCGAAATTTTGAACCTCACACAGATGCACTGCAAGAAGTGAGTGATTTAAGTTCGAGAGATCAATCTGTAGGACTCTGGACTAAACCAAGAACAATGGTCGTTCCAGAGTCAATTCGGACACAAAAGAGGATGGGTTGATTTGTAGGAGGGAAGCTGAGAAATGTGTGGGATCAATGATGATCTGAGATTGTAGGTGTGTTGTGAATTCAGCGTAAGAACGCTTTGAATGATTGAATTTTACTCAATTGAGAGTGATTGCTCAGACAATGAGTTCGTATAAACGAAAGATTGTCCGTATGAACTTGCCGAGAAATTGCTTGTTTAGACGAATGTTCGAGTATTCGAATCTTGTCTTTTCAATCATGATTTAGAGGTCTTTTTATATTACTAAATTAAAAACACCATGATCCCATGAAGTGTGACAGTTGCTGGAATCAGAGTGTGGGGAAGTGGGAAATCGTGTTAAAACCAGTTGCTCATCGTGCGGAGACTTGGTTAATTTTCCACCCACTACTTTGCTGACTCTTCCAACTGATTGCACGACTTGCTCACATTCTCGTCGTGGGTGAACATACGTGTCGTAGACCGCCAGACCAAAACCCTAGTTAATATCCCCCCATGTGACACGATTGATATCTCGTGATTGTGGAGTCAGTTGCTGACATTATGGAACGATGAGTCCATGTATTGCTGAGTTGAACATGATTTGCAAATGTTCTGAAACTCATGAATTAAATATGTCTGTTGAGACGAGGTATTATTATGTTGATTACCAAAGACGAACAAACTGTGTTGCTGAATTGTTGAATATTGATAGTTGAACTAATATTCTTGAATCTGAGCAAATATTGCCGGGTTGAGCGAATATTGCTCATTTGATGAATTGTTGGTAGCAGGACCAAATAAAATATTAATTTAAGATTCTGACTGCTGGGTCGAGCATAATAAATAAAAATGTTGATCATGGAATCAACATAAAATTATCAGTTTTTTAATCTGCTCAGATCATGTTTTTGCAGAGCCCTGGATTCAAAAACCCTAATTTTAATGAAATGATGATTTATTCAAAATCAACCACAGAGTGAAGCAAGGACCGACCACATGGGATGATGAGTCCACCATGTAACACCCAGATGCTCGAATGAGCAAAATACCAAAGTCTCTTGAGGACCAGTTGGTGAAAGAATGATTAAATGCTAGTTTAATCATTTATTAAAATAATGCTCGTGTGAGCGACAGATAACAAAACCTAGCCATGAAAACATGAGGGACCGACCAAGAGGTCATGGGACCAGCTCTTGGTGACCGTGGGACCAACTGATGTTTGGAAAGAGTTTGAACCTAATATGAGCAATTGAGCAAATTAGGTTAAAATCATTAAAATGTGTGGGACCGGCTGTTTGGAAGCCTTAGGGTCACCCTTGGTCGGTCAAGGGGATGTTCCCATGTCACCATGGTGTCCGTGTCTCAGTCCTGAGAGTTTCAATATTTTTCGATGTGCGTTTGAGCAACATTTTGAGAAAATATGCAGAATCCAGGGTTTTGCTGAAACTAGGAAAAATACATAAGATGATGAAAAATAATGAATAAAACAGAGAATTACAAGGTGTGGGACCGGCCATGGCTAGGGCATGGCCGGCCGTCTGACAAGCACTGTCCCACACTTTTCCCAGTTTTATGTAATTTTGCGTATTTTCTCTGAATTGAGGGAAATCCCATGAAACCGGAGAATTTTATGAAATTAGGGAACTTCCATGAGATGACAGAAATAAAATAATAATAAAATAGGAAGTGATGGAGTGTGGGACCAGCAATGGCCAAGGCATGGCCGACCGGTCAACAAGCACGGCCCCAGGGCACTCTTCCCAATTTTATGTAATTTTCGTAATTTTATCGAATTTTCATAAAATCAGAGATATTTGTTGAAACCAAGGTATTTTGTTGAAATGAGGGAGTTTTCATGGAATGAGGAAAACAAAACAAATAACAATAATAGAATAAGAGGCGTGTGGGACCGGGTAGGGCGTGACGGCCGGCTAGGGCCTGGTCCCACGAGTTTTCTTAATTTTATAATATTTTTCATGAGTTTAGGGAAAATTCATGAAATCAGGGAATTTTCATGGATTGAGAGAAATAATAAAATAATGGGGACGTGAGGTGTGGGATCGGCCACGGCTAGGGCATGGTCGGCCGGCTGGTGCTCGGTTCCGTGACACCGTTCCCTAATTTTATTATTTTCTTGACATAAAGAAATATCATGAGATTAAAGAATATCCTTGAATCGAAGGAGATTTGCTCGAACGAGAGAATTTTCATGAGATCGGGGAAAAATAATAAAATATGATAAAATATAAAATTGGGCGTGGGACTGGTCACGGCATGATCGGCCGGCTGGTGAGCCCAGTCCCTGGCGACTTTGCTAATATTTTATTATTATTATTTTTCCTTCCTATTTTGCATAGGTTCATCGTTCATTCGTATTTTTGAAATGCTCGTTTGCGCATTCAAATGCTGGTCTGTGCATTATTGCTAAGTACACTTGCACCATTTTAGTCAGGGCTTATTCGATGCTCAGATGCATGTTTCGTCGAATATTTATCACTATCCCGTGGAATTCTGCTGGGAAGAACCACGAATTGAAATGACGAAATATAACGAAGAATCGTAGAATATTTCTGGATATTCAGGCGATTAGAGATAATTAACTGATGGCTCTATACTAGCAGGACTTCCTATCTAGGAGCATTAATTATCTGAGAGTTGAGCAATATGAACTTGCTGGAGTATCATATTTCTCCTATATAGCGAGGGAAAACCTGGTTGCATCCTGAAGACGTTGTCGCTCTATACTAGCAGGCATGCTGTCTAGGAGCCGTCCAATCTTTCGATTCTATATAGAAATAATTACTGAAATTTCTCAGTATTCATGAGATGTGCCGTGGCCTCAGCTGGGAGACTACACATCTACAGATACTCTGATAGACAGCCTTCTCAGTCAGAGATTTTATGGTATGAGCTTTCACGCTTTGTTGAGAGACATGAGTCTCAATACTCATCTGATTGCCGGATCGGGAGTATGCATAATTATGGTCTTACAATTTTTCCATTGTCGAAAATCCACCGTCTACACCATTTCCACCGTTCCACGAACCAGGAGCCATCAACACCATCTTCATCCTCCATCTCCACGATTGATCCAAAGTTTCAACGCCATCTCTACCCGTTCTGTGGTCAAGAAAATGGCGTCGTTTCCACCATCCCATGGACTGAAGCCGTTTCCACCATTCCACGGACTGAAGCCGCGTCCACCATTCCACGGACTGAAGCTGTTTCCACCATCCACGGACTGAAGCCGTTTCCGCCATTCCACGGACTGAAGCCGTTTCCACCATTCCACGGACTGGAGCCAAGCGCCATCTCTGTTGATCAGTATCCACAATTCCAGCGTCATCTCCGCTCGTGGTCAAGCCAGACATCATCATCATTCTGTAGCTAAGGTTGCGACGCCAGCATTAGCATTCCACAGCCGAACCTGCATCACCAGCGTTAACGCTCCGTGACCCAAGCCAGCAGCGCCATCATTACCGCTCTGTGGTTGAAGTTGCAGCGCCATCATCACCGCTCCGCGGCCAAAGTTGCAGCGCCAGCATCAATGGTCCATAGCCGAAGTTGCAGTGTTAACATCAGACCCATGGCCCTAATTGGCGCCAATGTTCCGAGAAACAAAGTTCTACGGCCAAATCAACGCCAGCACCCTGTGGCCAAGCCGGAAATACGCCAAGCCTCCAGCACAAAGATCATAGACTACTCACCCCTCTTGCCAAAGGTTAGTCGAATTTTCCTGGCAATCTCTTCATGTCTTGCCCTTTCGATTTTACTCTTGTCTGTCACCATCTCATGCTTACGCCGCAACAATGCCACTATTACGTGCTAAGAAGGGGACTTAATGTTGATGGTGGTTTTTAGCTCAGGGCTAAAATTGTAAAATCCTGCATTTAATATGCCGTCACTCTGCAAAGAGACAGAGCCATGTAAAAGTGATGAGTGTTCAACCTCTTCACTGGCATGTTTATTGAGCAACTCAATATTTTCTTATGAAATTTACCCAGAATGGTGCATGTAGCAACAATCCCAGATATTATGTAAATTTTGGCACCTTGCCTGTATGCAATTAATATAAGTTTCTTCGAATGCTTTCTGTGCTATGTTCCCCGGCCGAACCCTTAATGTTGATATGGCATGACAATTTGTGTTCACTCGCAGTAGAGTAGCACGAATTTCCAAATATCAAAGATAAGGTCTTTGCATAAGGTATTCAATCAGAAAGCATGCTGCTCTCTGGCAATGAACTTAAAATAACTCTGTGTCAACATATAGAATTCAATAAATTACCCTCACTAACTTGCAAAAGTTAGGGTTTTTATCCTTGCATAATATATCAGACCTTGTTTGTCGAAATTAAGCCTAGGTAAACTAGGTAATTAATCCGCCATGGATTAGCAGGTGCAAAATCTTTCCCAGAATCAGAAATAAAGGAGCAACAGCAAAGGGAGGCGTGGCCATGCATTAGGCCAGCCGGCATCATTTGCCATTGGCCACGCCCCATTTTGCCTAACCGGCTTTATTTCCCTCGACCAATCAGGTCGTTTTAAATCCTCCACGGCGCGCTGGAAGTGTGGCCACGCCCTTGCTCGCCGGCTCCCTTTCCCATCGACCAATCAGGTCGCTCTAAATGCGCCACACACATTCAGAATGAGGCCGTCCCCATGTTGCTTGCCGGACCCTTCCCATCGACCAATCAGGTCGCTTTAAATCTGCCACAGTGCACTGGAAGTGTGGCCACGCCCTTGCTTGCCGACCCCCTTCCCATCGAACAATCAGGTCGCTCTAAATGCGCCACATGCATTCAGAATGAGGCCGGCCCATGCTTCTTTCCGGACCCCCTTTCCATCGACCAATCAGGTCGCTTTATATCCGCCACGGTGCACTGGAAGTGTAGCCACGCCCTTGCTTGTCGGCCCCCTTCCCATTGACCAATCAGGTCGCTCTAAACTTGCCACACGCATGCCAGAAGTGTGGCCACACCCGCGTTTGGCCGGCCCTCTCTTTTTCGACCAATCAGGTTGCTCTAAACCTGCCACAGTATTAAAAAAGAGAGGCAAAATTGCGCCAATACCAAATTGGATTTCCAAAGTTGCTCCCAATGCGCTAACTGACATACCAAACGTGCATGCACAACATGCCGGACGTGCCACTTTGCCACAAAAGCATACCGAACGTGGCAACATACCATAAATAGTGCACTTACGTGCCAACCCATCTTATGTCCGTGGCCAACGCCATAACAGACTTCAATGTGGTTATCCTAACTGGAAACACGACCCCGCATGGTCGAGACCCTAATTTCCAGTCCTGGTGCAAATTTATCCACTTCGGGCCCACAACATGCCACGAGCCGTGTGAGACCCAGGAAACTCTAAAAAAGACGTCATATCATAGCCGCCCGTGGTAATCCTTAATCCTGTGGCCGTTTCCACATGATGGCATGGCTATGGTTCTTTTGGCGTGGCTATGGCACCATTTGCACAAAACGCCGATACGCCACAGCCACATGTTGCATGCACTAATTAGGGCTTTGGCACGCCAAACCCTAATTTAGGCAAAGTTTCTATGCCAACCAAGCTAAGTAATGTTTCCCAGAGCATTGGGATTGATGTGGCAACAAGGCCAATGTTGTCGGAGCCATATTTGGGTCTAACACCAATATGCCAAAACAGCCGCCACGGCTACGCCACTGATATGCCGCTATGACATGGCTACGCTAGGCGCCACTATGCCAATGGCGCCACTTTGATATTCAACAAGATATGGTCATAATCAATGGCCATCCTTCCTCATGAGATGCAATCTCGGCCATCCAAGTTCGCCACCGAACTGACATACTTGTGGCAAGTTACGTGACCAGACGCCTAAATCTAGTAGCCATGGCTACGCCAGGCGCCACCTGCACCACCGTGTCATTGGCATGCACGAGCCATGCCGGCCATGCCACATTGTCACTGGCGTACATCAAAACACCATTGCGCCATTATCATGCGCCAACAGAAGGTAGACATAATCAACGACTACCCTTCTTCACAAGATGTAATCTCGGCCGTCCGAGTTCGCTACCGAACTGACAGGCCTGTGGTAAGTTTTAGGCAACCAGCCAAAACGAGCCTAATAGCATCACATGCTATTTTCCTGCGGTAAGTCCCTTGACTTTGACTTTCCACACGTAACAAAGTGCTACATGTTTTCCACGAAAATACTCGAGACATCAAACATGTCACAAACTGGGGGGGGTGCTCATTAGGGTATTTGTCTGGCGGTTTACAGCGTGCGGCGTGCAATACGCCCGTTACAAGAAAGTGTCATGAAGAAGGGCGCTAGTAATGGTAAGAAGTAATGGTGTAAACGTTTCCTTCATCATGGAAGCATAAATTCTAACGTTACACGTTACTCCACTCTGCCATAACTCAGTCGTTTCTACTTCCTACGAGATCAGGGTACGTTTGATTACGACTTGAATAAATGGGTTTCACCTATTTTCCACCAAGAACAAGTTTTTGGTCGGCAACAACGTAGTATCCAGAAATCACCAAGAACTAATAGCTTTCCATTCTGCTAGCCAGTTCTACTTTCTGATACAAGTCGTAAACAACCACACCTTCAGAATCAACGATTCTGGTCTCAACACTCTCTTCGCTTCCCTCCCTAAAACCAACCCTTCTCCTTCACTTTGTGACCAAAGCAAGCCTGGAACGGTGATTTCTTGGTTTAGGACAGGATTGTACAGATTGATCTCTCGAATCAAAAGTACTCCCGTGCAGTGCATCGTTTAGGGTCTAGACTCATTTCTCATCAACACACAGGAATTTACCAAAATCGGCAGAACCCGTTTTCACCTACAAACAACCACGTACTCTGATCCCACGTGGTTGACGACTGCGCCTTTGTACTAAAAGTTGTGCAGACTGCTCAGCTACCTCTGACAGACAGACACACCCATGTGCCTATACTACGACCTATTGCTTAATAATTAAGCAATCTTGGTAGTGATTTGGTGTACTCTATTGTAGCGTACTTTGATACTCCAACCTTTAACATTGCGCCACACGTTGATACAGATAACTTCATAACTTAGCATCCTAAGGAGAGATGTAGTCTGCGTTGTTGTAACATAATAAGTTTCTCCACCTTTAATATTGTGCCACATGGCACGGTAGATTTTTGGTATCTACATCTATAATGAAGTTTTAATCAACAAGAAATTAGAGAAAAGTGTTACATTGTCAAGATTCTACGAAGTTCAAGAGTTATCATCGACAGTTGAAGACCGAAGACGAAGATAAAGACAAGGATTGAAGACCGAAGACGTTTCTATGGATGCTGTGAGAGTGGTGCTAACTGCACGTTGAACAGATAACGAGGTAAGTAAGCATATTTCCACCTTCGTTAAGTGGTTGATTTCCTTTCTTAGAGATCGTCAGAAAAAAGGGTTTTTAAAAAATTATAAAAGATGTGGGTTTTCAAAACAATTCAGAAGGTTTTGCCTTCCTACCATTTAACGTGTCGCAAGATTCTCTCCTCATTCCTACCTGGACACATGTGTGACCCATAAAAAAGTTGCTTATTATTGAGAGCAACTTCTTAAAACCCTTTCTTGTGAGGCAGAGTCGAGATTTTTGATCACTCTCGAACCTGGATTCTTTCTATAAGGGATGGTTATTTCTCTCTCAACTTTTAAGGATGATATTTTGTTCATATATTTGTCTAACTTCTTATGACTAGTGTGCAGAATTTCTATGTCTTCTTAGCGCGTTGGATGCTATCATTTCGGAGAACTAGTAGGTTTTGTGGGTATACCTTTTGTAAGTCCTCACGAGACTATAACTCGTCCACTAGGGACACCTAGGGGTTCAAAGGCTTGTTATACATGCTAAGTGTGACCGTAGCCTCGACGACACGGAGTTGTATGTATGTTTTAGAATTGTTTAGTTTGATTTGCTTGAGGACTAGCAAAGTCTAAGTCTGGGGGAATTTGATAGGTGTTGTAAACACCTTAATTAGTATCTATTGTTTATGCTTTATTTTCCACTTTTATTGTAAATTTTGTATCTTGTGTTTACTTTTGAGTATTTAGGTACTTTGGAGTCATTTGGAGCGTAAAGGGCAAAAAGATCAATTGATGGGCGGAATATATTTGGAGCCGGCGAGGTTGCGCGAGATGGAGGTGAAGAATGAATTGTCAGTTCCTCAAAACTGACAGTTGAGTTGAGAAAGGAATTAGGTTGTCAGTCTTTCGAAACCGACAAGTCGTGTATGAGTTGGTAGCTCTTATCTGGAGAGTGGGTGTCTTGAGTGCTTTCAATCATTACCAAGCCCTAAAAGCAAGAGAAGTGATTTCCCTTCCCAATCATTTCCGTCTACAATTCAGAGACGAGAGAAGAAAAGCAGTAGTTTCTGCTGTTACCATCAAGAGATCATATCGAGAGAGAAAATCAAGAACATGGAGAGTTATAATGATCCTGATGCCGCCAAGAACAAGAAAATAAGGAGTTGATGATTAAATTGAGAAGACTAGGGTTTGATTCAGATTCAATTGACAGAGAAGATGTGATGAAATTCAGAGACAAGAAGAAGGAATAAGAGATGGGTTTCGTTCAACTTCGAGTTAATAGAGCAGTTGTTGCTGTAATTGATTCTTAAACAACACAGGGAGAAGAAGATGGTGATGAGAAGTCAATAAAGAACAGATCGATGGGAGTCTGTTTACGCTAATTGAATTTGAGAAGGATGTTAGGGTTTGGTAGATTGCAGTTGCTGCTGATGAAGAAGAGATGAAAATGAAGATGGGTTTTGAGTTCTAGTCCCGGTTTTGTCAGAGATCGAGATGGTTTTGTTGTTCATGGTGGTCAAAAACATGAAGCTGTATCAGTGGTGTTGTGCTAATGAAAAGAGGTTGAGCTGCTGCTGTAATCTTGAAAGAACTCAGTTAATGGAGATTGTTCGAAAAGGAAGAGGAGCTGATGTTGTTGTTGTTATAGTGATGACTAGAACATGAAGTTGAGATTGGTGTGGGATTGCAGAAATGGTTTACTAGGTTTGGAATTGTTTCAGAACTGGTGATGGGTATGAAAGAGATGGAGTTAAGAATGGAAAAAACGGGTTTCTTACGGTGGTGCAGCTGAAGTGAATCTGGTGGTTGGCAGTGAATGAAATGGGTTCTGAATTGAAACTACAAGGAAGAACAATCCGCAATTGATGGATGGGATGACTTTATGGTGGTTAGATGAATGGCAGTTGGTCTTGGTTTGGCACTGCAATGAGCTAAATTGCAGGTGATGTATGAGCTAGCTGTTGTCGGTACCTGACTTAACAGTGCAAGACTGAAGTTATGATGTTGTTGGTGGTTTTGGTGTGCAACTGAAGTTACAGGAGCAACCAGGTGATGTTGTTGGATTTAGTGCAGATGAGATTAAGAAGCACAGAAAGTGCAGTTGCAAATTGAGATGGCTTAAGGCAATAGTGATGCGCAGCTGTTATGTTTGATGTTGTTGCCATTGAGAAGAATCAGAAGAAGAAATGAGTTAAACTGTATGGAATGGATGTTTTTGATCTGAAGGTTGAATGCAAGCGGGGACTTTGGCTTGAACTGAACTGGACCTGCAATGTAATGCAGGTGGTATGTCAGAGATGGTGTCTTGTGTTGGTGACTGCAAGCAAGATGTTGCTACGCGGATGGATTTCGGTGATGGTTATGAAGATGCAAGTGGTGGTATGAATGGCTGGACATTAGATAGATGTTAGGAGCAGAATGAGTTGAGCAATTGCAGTTGAGAATGCGGTTGCGAAGAAGTTAGAATGATGCAGCAGCTGGTGGAGGTAATGTAGAGCCATCATGACTGGAGTTGAACTGGTGAAGCGCAATTATT
The DNA here is from genome assembly GCF_003573695.1 of Papaver somniferum. Lineage (NCBI taxonomy): Eukaryota > Viridiplantae > Streptophyta > Magnoliopsida > Ranunculales > Papaveraceae > Papaver > Papaver somniferum. Next base: position 49,068,000 of record NC_039362.1, on the reverse strand, counting down.
GTGCACTCAAGCAACATCCTGTGCAAATGGCCTAGGCTAAGGTCACTCAGATCCTGACTCAGTTCCTACTCAAATCCTGACTCAGTAAGACCGTTTGTCAGCTGTTACTTTTAACGGTGTGCCGTTATGTTTGATCGGTGGTGACTGGGTGGACATTGCCGGTCACCTGTCTACTTCCCGGTGATTTTTCGGCATTTTCCGGCCATTTTACCAATTTTCCGACGACCACTTTTGGGGCATATTTTCTACATGGGTATTTTCACATATGGACTTGGTGGATCACATTGGATATGGATTTTGGAGGATTGACCTAGTTTTGGAAAGATGAAAAGCTACAAAAAGAAAAAGTCTTCTACTTCTTTGGATATCACATATTATACTTGGAGCTATTGGAGGAGAGACGCTATTCTACTAGGGTTTGCTTTGTTTCATCTTCTTTATTCATTATTATTATATTGATTAACTCCATAGCTAGAGTAGCTAAATCTTATATTATTGGTTAAGAATGTAGTCCAATTTCGAGAACTTGTGCTTGATTAATGCATTAGTTTTCTCTCTTGATTATCGTTCAAACTTCTACTGTTTTTATAATCACATTGATGTATTGTGATAGGATTTAGATGTTTCTTTAGTTGAGTGGCCAATCAATTGAATTCACATCCTTGTCCATAGCTAATTTAGGGTTTTCATCAAACGATAACCCCAAATACAAGTAGCATGATATGATCACGGTTTGTAGTGATATACTCTTGTGATCATATGTAGAGTTTGACCATTGTCCGAATTGTCATGCGCAATGTATGACAATTGCAGTGATTAGCCTATTTCTGAAACGTAATGCTCATAGGAATCGAACTTAATTAGCGCAAGGCGTTAGGTTATTCTTTAGGTAGAATTCACATACGCAGCTCTAGTGTGTGTATTGATGAACTTAGGAATTTAACGGATTATCTTGCTCACTTGATAGTCTAGGGCTTTTGATGATAAAGAGATTAAATTGTAATTTTAATCATGTATGCAAGCACGTGTTTAAGATTGAAGATGAACTCCTTGGCCAATATCTTTCTCTCATTGATTATTTCTCCAATTTACTTTGCTTTTGATTTACTTTTATAGTTTTATTGTTTGCTTAAAATCAGAAATTCCCCCCAATTGGTTACTTAGGAAATAAAATACATAATAACTATAATTTCCTCTTTGTGAAAACGAACTCTTTCTTATCATATACTTTAGAAAAGTGAAATTATTTTTGACGCATACGACAGCGATCAGCAGGCTAGGCGGTAGGTGGTCATATGTGATGAGTCAAGTCGTGAAAATGAGACTTGATGTGACTTAGCTCTCAAAAATAGCACATGGTGCTTTTATATTAAATAAATAATTAAATTATTTATAAATCGTGATATTTAAGAAATATTGTTCATCATCGATGCATATAAAGCATCGCTTTTAAGCAAGCAACTCAAATTAATTCGATACATAAGAAGTGATGTTGTTAGGAGCGCAACCAGCCTTATTTGATCGAGCGGTTGGAAGTCAAGTAAATTGACTGAAGGCGGGGTAACCGACTCATGAATAAGGGGAGCAACTGACAGCAATCATGGCGTCCCATTGGTGACCTAGGATTGGACCTAAGTCGGTCAAATCATCTAGCAAAGTGGAATGGTTGAGATGATTTTGCGGCAGTTGTCGATTACCGTTAATTTATTTAAGACTCTTGTGAGTAGCGTGGCCAACCAACTTTGGGTAGCCGCCAGGAGTCGTATGGGTAGGCTGAGGTCAGGGCGATCGGTCCTCATGGAAGGGAGGCTGTCGTTGTTCACGACAACATCTCATTGGCTCCTTGAAATAAGATCTGGGTCGGTCGATTCGGATAGCGAAGTTGTATGACGAGATCAATTTGCGGAAGCTACATACTGTCGTTGGTCGGATTTGAGGTTTTTAAAGTCGTATGACCGGCCTACTTTGGATTATCGGTTTGGGGCATTGCTGACAGGTTTGAAGCAATGCGATTGGTCGAAGCTAAAGTTGAGCGGCCAATGAGCATGTCCGCGCCTTGCTGGTCGCTTAAAATCAAACCTAGGTCGGTCGACTCGGTTGGCGAAGTTGGACGGCCATGATTGATTTAAGGCTGTCATGTGCGGTCGTAATTCGATTGAAACTCTTTCTTCACCGCGCGACTGGCCTATTTTGGCTAACAGTTATCGTTGTTGCTGGCAGGCTAAGAGAGTTCTGATTGGTTGAAACAGAAGTGTGTCTTCCCATGAGTACATGGGACTTGTTCGGTCATGTTTGCAAGACCCAAGGTTAGCTAACGGAGCTTACCAAGTTGGGTGGTTGTGATCAATTTGCGACTCTCTTGGACGACTAAGATCTATTTTCGTAAGGATTGTAAGCACGTCGACCAGCCTACTTTCACTTTAATTAAAAGTGTTTGGAGCAATTTGATTGGTCAGTGGGAAAGAGGGACTGACGGCCAGCAACATGAGGCATGACCGGTTGGTGATAGGTGGCACAAACTAGGGCAAATCGGCCGGCCAAGTGGCGCGGCCGTGCTCCTTTTGCTGCTACTTTCATTCGTCGCAATCCTTATTTTCCAATTTTTAATAGGATTCTTCTACTACTAGTTCCATTATGGACCAATTTCCTAGTTTGCCTGGTTTTAGTCTCGACCAATAGGGATCGAGATATCGCGCAGGCCGCAAAATACCTAATTTTTTGTAAATTGATAAAAATAGGTTAGGAAAATTGATTTTTGCGAGCTGACACAAAATTAATAAATTTTTTGTGAATTTTGTGCATTGGTACAAAATCACTAATTTTATTCTCAGAAAGCAGCGCAGCTTGCGTGCTTCTGATTGAGAACTTTCATGCACATCTTAATCCTGACACTTCGGGAAACTCATGCTGCTCAGCCAAGAACGGACATTAGTTGTCATATCATGTCAATATTAAGAGTTCAGCTGAGAACATAGCATAGGAAAAATACTCAGCAAGCCATGCATTAATGAGTAATGTAGGTGGGAGATTAATAAATTTACAGAATGTCTGGGATTTTGCGACTACACTATTCTGAATAAATTTCATATATAAGTATACTGAATTGGTCATACATATATAAGTACAGAGGCGTAGGCACTCGTCACTTTTAAATATCTCTATTTCTTTGCAGAACGAATGCACATAAATACAGGGTTTTACAGTTTTAACCCTGAACTGAAAACCACCATCAACAGATAGCAACGCTTACGAGTTCAACCGAGCAGTGCTCTAACAGTAACTAACTGATATTTGATGTGGAGGTGGAAGTGGTACCCTTTATGTTTGATTTCTCTATTGGGTATTTTGAGATTTTGGATAACATGTGTACCTACTAACTTGGTCTTAGAATAATATAAAGAACAGTTGTGCTTTGTTTAGCTTGCATAGCTTTTGATAAAGGGTGCAGATCAATTAAGGTTTTTTCCTATAGGGAAGGGGAATTGGTTTTTAGAGCATACCTAGTCTGGAAATTTGAATTGTTCAGAGTTTCAATTGTTCTTTTTCTGATTTCTGACTATGATTTTAATGTTTCTGTACTAATACAGATATGGAAATCACAGACTGAAGTTGATGCAATATGAAAGCAGGCAGCCAAGCAATATCACTAGAGTCTAGAAGACATTGTATTTCTTTTGCTGTTGTTCTGCATTTGTTTGTGATTGTGACTTTGTGGGTTGTAGGCTTTGTACTTTCTTTTCACGTGTGAGACAGTAGTGTCAGTGTGGATGTTAGAACATTTTGAATGTGTTAGAAGACAGATAACTGAAATGGAATTCTCAACTCAGTTTTTTTTTCCAGTTTTTTTTTTTTTTTTTTTTTTTTTTTTTTTTCCAGAATCCGGATTTTATCGGAATTTTCAATATCTCAGCATATCATAATCGGATTGGGATTTTTGGATTCCGTCGGATGTTATCGGATATCAGATAACCTTAACCTTATCGGAACCGGATTGGCCAAAATCGAACAGAATTTAATCTGTTGACACCCCTAGGTAGTCTACTTAGCCTCAACTATACGAAGTTGATATTAGATTTTGTATAACGGCTTAATTATGAGAGTATTCAAAACTGGACTAGGTCTTGGGGTTTTTCTGCATTTGTGGTTTCCTCGTAAACAAAATCTTGTTGTGTCATTTACTTTGTTTTCCGCATTATAATTGTTATTATAATTAAGTAAATTACATACGTACGTTAACTCCATAACACTTGATATTGATCTTATAGAGTTTCGGTTTAATACCGTACCCATTATCAAGTGAAAACTTCGTTGTCGTATCATCTCGATCTTGAACTCATAGTCAATCACACAAGTGACCTTGTTGTTGTATTATCTCGATCTCATTTCCACTTCGTGTGACCGAAGTTGTTGTATTGTTTCGACTCTGTCCATAGACGATCACACTTGGTAAATGATTTATAGGTTGATAAATAAAAGATTGCGGTGTATTTGAGTACCCTCGTCTTTTCAATTGGTATCATTGCAGGCAAACACGAAAAGATCTGACAATATGTGTTTGGTGTGATCCAACCTATGAGAATGAATTCGAATTCACATGAATCGATTTTAGTTAACGTACCGCCAAGGTTTGACGGAACTAACTATCTGTGGTAGAAATCTTCTATGAAATCTTTTCTTCAAACACGCGACTTTAATACTTGGTTATTAGTCTTCGATGGTTATAATCATCCGAAAATGGAAGGATCAGAAACTGAGTTTCAAAAGTTAGTTGATTATACAAGTGAGTAAAATGCTTTTACAAAGCAGAATTCAGATGGTTTGAATGCTATTATACATGTTGTAAGCCGAGATCTGCAATATCATGTATCCACATGCCAAACTTCAAAGGACGCTTGGGATAATCTTCAGATCGTATTCGAAGGTAACACATCAGAAAAGGAAGCTAGACTTCAAATCCTCACTTCTGATTGGGAAAACCTTCGTATGGATGATAAGATACTTTTGAAGAGTTTCATGTCAAACTCTTTGAGATAGTTAATGCATCTTTCTCTCTTTGAAAGATTATTTCTGAAAGGGATATAATATGCAAGATTCTCAGATCGTTGCCATATAGATACAAATCTAATAAACATGCAATCATGGAATAAAATGATCTTTCAACTCTCTCTCGGAGCACACTTGTTGGAAAGTTAAAGATCTTTGATCATGAATCTCAATCTATTCAAGATAAAAGAATTGCTTTTAAAGCTGAAATTTTTCCAAAAGCTCTTAACAGTTCCCCCAGTATGTGAACTGGCATGCATATTGTCTTATATTCATATTTACAATAGTTCTATATCTCTCTATATATGAAACATTTCCGAATAACATCAATGACACATATCACTGTTTCGAGATATTTCAAATGATTAAATCTTGAATCACAATTTAGGCCATGAGCAATAAATTGTTCATAACCAAATTCATCAAGTATCAACAAATGTTCTTAAGCTTAGAATATTTCGAGAACGATATTCAAGATAAACTTGACTCGAAATTTCTATTATGCATGTACTGTCTAATTTAGTCACGCGACAATGTCTCATAGATAGAAAGGTGAAAACTTGAGCGTTAGGTGGTTCAGTCTTCACTTACCTTTGCGGAAGAAGTTCTCTAGAGCTCCTGTTGATCTTCGCCTTCAAAGGATAGAACACAGTGATATCCGAGTCTCAATTACACACTTCTATCCTAATCTGAGACTTGACTAAATGTAGATTAGAAATCAAGATATAGTTTTGACAACTAAATTTGACAACAAGCTTGAGATAACAACACTTGTGAGTTTGACCGAGCAATGCTTTAACAAAAAGACGGCAGTGAAGAATTTTATTTGAAAAAGAAATATCAGAGTTAAATGCACAAGGGAAGTTGGAAGTCTAGAGACAAGATGTGCTCCAACTCCCTCTTGAATAACACGTATTCTGTAAAAAAGGGAACCAGTTATTTTTCCATTTGAATCATGGCGTTGCAAATAATTTTTGAGTCTCTTCAAAAGTACCACAACATCATCAGACATTTCACCCAAAGTGGTGAAAGCTAGAACACCTAATCCATAACCATGGGCCACACATTTATCTATAAATACTTTGTGCGCTTGCGAGAGATTGCCCTTGAAATGGCTTGACCAGGTATGAAGGTGCTAACACCACCACCCTTGAAAGGTGAAATACTAATAATGTAAAAACACACGTCCTGTCCATTCTCCCAGTTATATACAAGGATATCGACGGGTTTTAGATTGTTGGCAGTGTCAGATAGAAAGACTAGACATGCCTCTTTATGTGCCGCAACGCCTTCTTTGTAACAAATGTCTACAAAAATATCATGGAAAAGATCATGCCGGAATTTTATCTCCACGTATTTCGCACAGTGCAACGCGTGATCACAGTAGATATCCATGTTTCTGTCGCAGCTGGGACAGGTGTTATATTCACCAAACAAAGGTATACCGAGTCTGTAGCACAGTATCGATCTGAACTGTCTAGGACCAACATTGGATAACCCAGAGATATGTACAACAAATAAGTAGTGTTGATCATGTTTGGTCATATTGCATTGTCATAAAATAACATCCCTCGCTGACATAATGAATTTTTCCGGTATCTCCTTCATTACGACATCGAAGTATTGTACTGCCAAAGACTTCATGGGTTGAGGGGGCAGTGTCGTTGATTTTTAAAGTGAAAGAAAATAAGTCGCATACCTGTATGTAGGTTTGTAGAGATTGTTCAAGAGCAGTGTTGTTAGCCGGGACTACTGAGTTACACAACATGGTACTCTTTAAAGACTTTGTCTGGATCTGTGATGCAAGGAAACAATAATTGATGGTGTCATACATGGTGTAGATCCCCAATCCACCATTATTTATTGGCAAAGAAGCGATATGTTGCTGCAGTGGACCAAAACCAGCCCCATCACCTATAATGAGTTGCTTTAGGTATTGAAACAACTGATTATTGTAGTGGGGTTTAGCCTGTTGAAGTGTTAGAGAATTGGTTGTATGTATTGTGAAGTATAATATATAAAATAGTTTGGAATTGAAGATTACAATCTCTAAATAACAAAATATTGGAAATGAAAAATTGATGGTACATAAATTTAAGGATAATTTTTGTCATTTATAATAAAAAATAAGGATAGAAAACGGAAATAAAATATCAAATTAGAGTGGGGCCGCAACTTATGTTTTTGGAGATTTTAAAAGCTCCTCCTCCCAGCTTTTAAATTTGGAAGTACATTGCATAAAAAATACTTTGCAGAAACTTTACCAAACATTAATATGAAAACATATCAAGAATGTAAAACAAAGCTTGGACAACTTAGCCTAGATAAAGAGCGGTCATGATGCATTCTGGGGAAAGTTAAATCCATGGGTTGTGGTTTGCTCTAATTAAAATTAATCATTATGAGTGTTTTATTAATTAGTGTCTCATTAATCTCTCATAATGAATAATTTATTAATTTTACATCATTAAATGTCCTCTTAATTAATCTAATAAATATATGTTTTTACATTAATATACAATTATAGTAAATATTATATCAATAGAAATTAATGGTTAGTAGTGGAAGAAGTAGTGGCTGGTAGAAGCGGTGGTGGTGGAGGCGATAATATCAGTGGTGATGGAAAAAATAATGCCGATGGGTGGTTTTATGGTGGTGATGTTGGTGAATAGTCGTGGATATTATTAGTTCTGTATATTTACAACACATGCAACATTGTATTGTGAAAGATGTACATCATGATTGAAAAAAAACATATATCAGATTTTGAGGATGAGACCGTACCATTTAGAAAAAAACATGACCATAACCGCCGGATCAACTAAAAGGTACCCTGCTACCTTTAGTACCCGGATCTATAAATTATGGTTCTAACCGTTAAAACAAAATTGATTGCAATCAACAAAGTATATAACAAGAAAAAATATAATGGAATAAATTAATTAACGACCTAAGTTTTCATCATTACATGTCCTCTTAATTAATCTATAAATATGTATTTTTACATTAATAAATAATTTTAATAAAAATTAAATCCATATAAATTAGTGGTTAATAATGGAAGAAGTAGTGCCTGTTAGAAGCGGTGGTGGTGGAGGCGATAATATCAGTGGTGGTGGAAAAAATAATGCCGATGGGTGGTTTTATGGTGGTGATGTTAGTGAATAGTCGTGGACATTATTAGTTCAATATATTTACAACACATGCAACATTGTATCGTGAAAGATGTAGTTGGTCATCACGATTGAAAAAACCATATACCATATTTTGAGGATGAGACCATACCATTTAGGAAAAAATGATCATAACCGCTGGATCAATTAAACGGTACCCTGTTACCTTTAGTACCCGCTTGTATAATCATGGTAAAAATTAATCATTATGAGTGTTTTATTAATTAGTGTCTCATTAATCTCTCATAATGAATAATTTATTAAGTTTTCATCATTAAATGTCCTCTTAATTAATCTAATGAATATGTATTTTTACATTAATAAATAATTTTAATAAAAATTATATCAATAGAAATTAGTGGTTAGTAGTGGAAGAAGTAGTGGCTGTTAGAAGCGGTGGTGGTGGAGGCGATAATATCAGGGTTGGTGGAAAAAATAATGTCGATGGGTGATTTTATGGTGGTGACGTTGGTGAATAATCATGGTCATTATTATTTATGTATTTTCAAGGATCTAAATAGATCTGAGCAGTAATAGTCTCACACCCTAAATTTCATCATGCCTGATTTGCCGGCATATTTGCACTTATTAATGCTTCGTTTGATGAATTTGTTCCTCTCTTTTGCTATGTTATGGGATTCTCCTTTAATTTCGATGTTGGCTTATGATACAAAAATAGGTTTGAAAGTCCATATTCATGACAGATATGTTGACTTCTTCGTCGATTCGCTGCTTCCTCTTCATGATTAGCGCTTCTTTCTAAATTAAGACCATTTCGATAAGGTAACCTTGATGCTGGATTGTTTTCCATTCATATTCATTTTGTCTCCGAATTGATGTGCGTTTCTTGAGTTTCTATGTGACCTTTACCATGATTCAATACCTACACAACTAAACCCCTTTCAGTTCAAAACCTTTTCCATTAGTGGTGCTGATTTGTTGTATCTTTTATATCCTTAATTGTTATATCCTGATAAATCTTTGATTATGAGACCGTATCAGCTAAATCTGATGCTTCTCAGCCCTAATCCCAACTCATAAACATAAATACATTTTTTGCTAAGTTATAAGATTGCATCATTCATCCTCGAAGTCTCTGTGTTTGCTTATACTTATGTTTTTCTGCTTGTGCACCATATGCTCTTCTGGGATGGTGGTGTTTATTCTTTATCCTAATCCTCCTTGTTGTTCCTTGAGTTTGAATTCTGAAAGGCGTACAAATTTGTGGAAGTGCCTTTGTTAGAAAGTTCAGTTTTATTTTCTTCTCATTCAGGTTTAGACTTTGTGTTATATAGTCTGTTTTCTTCGCCGCGAATCTTGATCTATATTTGGAGAGACTTTCAAGATGGAGTTAAGGGCAACATGGCAAAGTTTTGGTGAGCCGTGCTTGATTCACTGATCACCATTTGCTACTCCTTCCAAGTATCTTATGCTACAACTTTGGTCCATACAGACAATTGAAAGGAAAGTTGATTTAGTTGGGATTACATGGACCATACCATATCTTCTTCTTCATCATGTTTGACTAGGACTAGCAAGGAAGATTTACGAGAGCTATGTGGAATTTTGCATGATATTGTTAATGACTGCTCCTAAAGCATACTTCAACCTCAACAACAGTTTTCATTCTCTAGGCCTTCGTCTGGTTTTTCATTATGCTTAGGGGACGAAGCAATATTACTGAATAACATGTTCGTCAACAAAAACCACAAAAACCACAACAAAACTATCAACAACACACTCAACAGCAGCAACAACATCATCTTTAGATCCCATGGATTCAAAAATATACAACAGAGGAAGCTTAATCAATGTGCTTTTGGGCCGGCAGACGGGTCTCCATTTGTATTTACTTGTAGCCTGTATTCTCAGTACTTTAAATTCATAGTAGTCTGCTTTCATTTTGTTAATGTAATCTAATTGAGTCTGTAATTCACGTTGCTTTTTTTTTTTTTACAATCTTGAGTATGTTTTTAGTATTAATAGTGGTAACCTCTGTCTTCTCTAGTAATCATCATCTGATGGATCAAGACGAAAAAGAAGAAGAGACACAGTTAATGTTCGGGCAGCACACCTCAGCACATGGACGCAATTGCCTGACTAGCACCTTGAATCAACTGCATCGAACACCCTTACCATCAATTAAGTTCTTACAGACTCAGCTCCTGTCTATCAAAAATACTGCTTTTATTGTGGAAAGCATTGAACGAAAGCCTTACGTCCTTCGAATCTAACACCTCCCTTCGATGCAACTCTGATTCGAAGGCTGCTGGTCACGATCTGCTACACAGTTTTGCTACTTCAGATTCATGGCATTCCTTTCCAATTGTTACTGATTAATATTTGGGTACCCTCGTGTAATAGCCCTTTAAGTATTATAAGTGTAGAAACTACCATATGGTCCCAGAAATAATATAATAGAGTTAGTCAATTGTCTGTTTAGTCCTTTTTTAAATATATATTGTTGTTTGGTCCTAGAAATTATTGTTTGGTCCTAGGATCGATAATACCCACGCGAGATGACGTCATGGATGATGTAATTGTCTTTTGGTAGTGGCAGACATACCCTTTTAGGACCATATATGTACTCAATTATTAAGAGAGAAGGAAATCATTTTCAAATTTGTTTTTTTCTCTCCTCTTTTTTCAAATCTCTCTCTCTCTCTTTTCTTTCTTTCTTTTCTTGCTTCTGAAGATGATGAAGACGATAATGATGAAGACGACGACGATGTTGATGATGATGATGACAACCATGATGAAAATAATTCTTCTTCTTCCGTTTTTTCTAGGTTTTTGACGATGAAGATGATGATGAACGATGAAGATTTTTTGTGTTCTTCGTCTCTGCTACTGCTGTTGTTGTTGAAGATGATGAAGAAGAATCAACTCTATTTTTAGATCTTTTTATTAGGTATTCATTCGAAAAAATGAACTCTGATTTTTGTTGTGTGTTCATGTTAAAGAATGAACTCTGTTTTAGATCTTGAATTATTAGGTGTTCACTCGAAAGAACGAACTCTGTTTTTTATGAATTTTTGTTGTGTATTCATATTAAAGAAAAGTTATCGAAATTAATGTTAAAATAGTAGGGAAGGCTATTTTTGTACATTATATATTTTCAAATAATTATGCACCAAACAGGAAACGCCTTTTTGTGCTAGACCAAATAGTTTTGGGACCACATAAGAGCAAGTCTTATGGTGGAATCCATCATATTCCAAGTGTGGAAAAACCATGGAATGTCAAGTCTAGTGGCTTCCAAATTTGTGTTTTCCATGAAAAATCCAAGCAGTGTTCCATGGTTTCGTGTAATCGTCCGTGTAATCCATGGTAGTGCTAATCAGATTAGCGTAAAACGCTATTCAGAATAGCACACTAGAAGATGGAAAGCGCTAATCAGAATAGCGTTCAACGCTAATCAGAATAGCACAAAGCGCTATTCAGAATAACGCTTTTTTTTTATCCGTAGATTTGAAACGAGCCATCAAAAATCTAACGGCTGAGAAAAAAACGATAATCTTAATAGCGTTTTGTGTTATTCCGAATAGCATTTTCTAGCGCTATTATGATTAGTGCTCAACACTATTATGATTAGCATTTTTGTTGTTCCACCACTACACTTGCGCTTCCATCTACAATTCCAAATGGTGAGGTGGCGTGGAAGATGGAAGAATCCAGATGTGTCTTTCCTCCTCCTCCTCGCACGTACCAGAAAAACACGCACAGTACTTTCAGAGAAGAGTCTACTTGATTTCTTCTCTCAAAACCTCCGTTAATCCCATCGTACCTCCTCCATCACTTAAAAAAAAAATGGATTTTGTTTCTCATTCTCTCCTCTAAAAAACCCATGTCTTATTTACCTCTATCTCCATCTATCGATTAACATACACAACTTTCATCCCAGCAATGTATTTATCCGAAAAACAAAGATCGGATTTTTACAAAGGCGAAGCTCGTGATATCATGATGGAAGTCACGGTCACTAGTCAACAGCAGCAGCAGCAGCAACATCAAATGTTAATAGGTGGTGGTGGTGATAATCAGAGTAGTGGTGGTTCAGATCACGAATTAAAAATCCCTAAAAAAAGAGCTGAAACATGGATACAAGAAGAAATCCGAAGCTTAATTAGTTTTCGACGTGAAGTTGATGGTTTTTTTAACACATCAAAATCGAATAAACACTTATGGGAACAGATTTCCTCGAAGATGAGAGAAAAAGGGTTTGATAGATCACCTACCATGTGTACTGATAAATGGAGGAATTTGTTGAAAGAATTTAAGAAAACTAAACATCAAGATAGAGGTTGTTCGAGTACCACAAAGATGTCCTATTATAATGAATTACTTGAGTTATTAGAAGAGAGGAAGAAGAATGCACCTTATAAAAGTCCTACTCAACCTTCACTTGCCAAAGTTGATTCGTATATCCAGTTCTCCGACAAAGGTATAAGCTACTTCGATCTTTCTTGGTTATGTTTTGGGGCGGGGCAGTCCTAATGTACAACGCGTCTATTCTAACTATGTAGTTTTGGGGGAGTCTAAAATATGCAGACCCAGGTGTTGTGCTGCCCTCTTAGTGTGTAATGTGTATATTCTGCCAGGCTTGAATGTTGAGTTTTCAGAATAGATCATTGGACCCTCTGTTTCCCTTAATTCATGTTCATGCTAGTAACAACTTGGCCTGGGCTCTGTCAGTATGGTGCATGGGGATCACTTGACCCCCGAGGGCGTAGCTGGTTAAAAGCGATGGTAGTGTCTTCTAACTTGTGTGAATGGTTTTATTTTTCTATATGAAATTGCAGTGTTGGTTTTGCTGGTTATTTGAAGTGCTTCAAACTTTCTTATATTTTTAGATTTGTGAGTATCTATATGTGTTGCTGTATAGAATCACAGTTCTGACAAACTCTTTATAAGTGTATGCTGGGGGTCGGGTGTTAGCTTGGTAGAGTGGGTGCAGTGTTGATAATTAATAAGCCAATAACATACTAGTGTATAGTGTGTGTGTTTTGAGCTTTTAAATGAGGTGGTTTATAAATAAGATACTTGGATCTGCAGTGTCCTTGGATTTCATCAACTTTGTCTGGTTGGATAATTTTCACTTGTGAATTGTTTTGAGCCGATTTTGGGCGGAGTTGTCATGGGGGAAAACGTGTCATTTGATTGCTAAGGTGGAATGTGGAGAGCTTAGATTTGATATATGATAGTGTATTGTTGGTGAGTGTAGTCATAGTGTCTGACAAGTTCTTAAGATATGGACTAGAAGTAGACAAGAGTGATGTTTATCTTTTACAGCCTTGCCGAAGGTCCCAACTACAACATGTAAAAGTAATAAGTAACTTACTAGAGGAAATGCAATCAAAGCTAAAAGGTAGTAAGAACAGTTTAAAAATTTAAAAGTATTTTCAAATGTGACGAAACTCAACTTGTTGCAACTAGGCATTAATCTTCCAAATTCCAAATTCTAAACCGCTAAGTTGAACCGCTGTTTCATTGATTATTATAGTATCGTCATATCTAAATCCAGTTGCATTCATGTGTTTCCACACTTCATAATTTGTATATGACGTGAATCTATGCTGCCTACTACTAGAGTACTAGCACATGGTATATGTAGTAATTTGTAGCAAGTTAAAGAGGAAATTTAATCAAAACAAGAAAGTAATAGAATTGTGTTGAACTACGTGTGTTTATAATGAAAAGTACCTCAACTGATAGGTGCTATGTTCATTGCATTTGATTTGAATGCTAAGTGCTGAATTTATCAACTCGAGACCCTTGTAGGATGCAATTTATTTAAAAGTTTGTATAATATACCTTCACATTAAAACATAAATGATCATGTTCGAGGAACCCATGCATTGGCAAAGTAACTTGACAGATATATCAAGTTTTCAGTAAACGGATACTGATAGATGTTATCTTTGTCTAGTTTGCCGTAGATTCCACTTCTATTGAAGTCGTAATTGTTGGTCTGCTATTTCATCGGGTTCTTTAGTATGTACATGTCTAAATTGCGATCGTGTATTCACATACTTCGTATAGTCTGTGCATGGGTGCAAATTTATAATGCCCATCTGTGGAGCCGGATCTGCTGTTGGTAACTGCTGAGAAAAAGCTCGACATTAATGTCAATCAACTGTTAGTAATTTTGTTTTGGTCAGTATGTATCAATTTTAACAGCTGCTTTACTGTTTCTGCATAGGTCTTGAGGAGAACAGTATTCCGTTTGGATCTGTGGAAGGTATTGTTGGTACTTTCAGCAAAAATAGCAAAATAAAGTTCCGATAAATAATCCTCAAGTGTATTTGTCACCTAGTAGTAATTTAATGTTTATTGTACTAGCTTCATATTTACCGGTCCAACTCACAATTTTTAATGATACTAGAAAGATATGTTGTTATCTACCCTTTTTTTATTGATATTGACCTAATCATATCATGCATGTCTACAGCTAGTGGTAGATCGAATCTCAATCTGGAAAGACGATTGGATCATGATGGACACCCTCTTGCCATCACCGCAACTGACGGAGTTGCAGGCAATGGGGGTCCTCCATGGAATTGGAGAGTGAACCCTGAAAATGGTAAGTAATAACAATCAAGTTCCATGACTTCCAATTGCTGGTGTTGCATTTGTCAGGCCTCAAGTAGTCCATATTCTCTTGTAAGGCTGATCCTTTTTACCCTCGAAATTTATCTCAAGTTGTTGCGACTTGCAAGCACCATGTAGCAATATATACCCATATCTGGAAAATGAGTATTGCGGCTGTGGCCACGGATTGATATAAAATAGGAAAGATGAGCCTTGTTGCTCTTATCATTTGACAGAACATGTTCCTGATGACTTAGTGGTGCTGAAGACTGAAAGTCCGTGTTCATATCGGCTATTTGTCACCCTTCTTTTTGGTCTCTCTTCAAGGAATTTGCTTTGCTTCTACAGTAGCATTTGTTGTTTCTCTTTGCTGATTTTTCTTTGGTTTTTCAAAGACCGCTAGCTATCTCTTCTCCAGTTTTTACTTTACTATAAAGCTATTTTCCGGATCAGAAAACGAACATTGAAATCCACTCTGGCATCATGCTTCTTTCTGCTTCTGTTTTTGTCAGGTGGAGAGAGCAACTCATATGGTGGGAGGGTTATATCTGTAAAATGTGGCGAGTTTACTAGAAAAATTGGTATAGATGGTACAGCAGATGCAATCAAGGAAGCAATTAAATCAGCTTTTAGATTAAGAACAAAACGTGCGTTTTGGTTAGAGGATGAAGATGAGGTTGTTCGGAGCCTTGATAGGGATATGCCTTTGGGGACATATGCTCTCCACCTTGATGAAGGTAACCACAAATCACATTTCTTAATGATAGAGGGTAGAGAATTGAGAATATCAAATTTTAATCTTAATTTTTTGTCAGGATTGACTATAAAGATCTGTATCTATGATGATAGAGGGTAGAAAATTGAGAATATCAAATTTTATTCTTAATTTTTTGTCAGGATTGACTATAAAGATCTGTATCTATGATGATACTGATCGCCTGCCAATGCCATCTCGCTGTGAAGAAAAAACTCTGTACACCGAAGATGACTTCCGTGATTTCCTTTCCCGTCGTGGTTGGGCTGGTCTTAGAGAGTTGAGTGGCTTCAGAAGTGTGGATACGTTTCACGATCTCAGACCTGGAGTAGTGTACCAAGGTGTGCGACTGCTAGGTGAGTAGGTACGTCATACTTAAATTCTGAGTTATCTGCAGTGGGGGAACCATCATCCTGTTTTCCTGCTAGCATGCATTTCGAAGTACCTCAGTAGTGGATTCACCTCATATATGTATAAATAAGGAAAATCATTTTCCTGTGTTGTCATTGTATGGTATCAATGCCTCTTGATTCTGTAAATAATCCAATTTCTGTTAAATGTGAATACTGACTAAACATTTTTATTTCACTGTCTTTTCTAGTCTATTGTTTTTTTTAATGTTCAAAGGTTAATTGAGTTGTTGATTTGATCGTGGGTATGGACTCTCAGTTTCAGAAGTGAATGATGTGTTCCACAATAATGTTCCCTTCTTTTTATTCATTCATTGTTGGTTCAGTTTTACCCTCTCTAGTTTGTTCGCATTTTATAAACGTGTTATCCCTTGTCTAAAGTTGATTCGACATACATGCATGCATGGGTAATGGATTTTTAATTTATGATATGGGTTTAAGGTCTTCTTAAAGTTGGACAGTAGATAGAATTAGCAAAAAGTTTTGGAGGCCAAGTTCTTGGTGTTCAAGAGTCGGAGAGAGTTTGTGGGGTTGGCCAAGGGGCTGCTTTGACTAAGATTTCAACCTCAACTCCTCCTGTACGAGGAGGTAAGAACAAAGAATGTGTCAACATTCAATGTTGGGTATGATCCATAGAGAAGAAAACAAGTGCTTTCCTCATATCTTTGTTTGTGTAGCTCTGGTTTTGCCGAGTCTAACTTTGACACAGGTAAGACTAAAATCCTATGGGGTAGATTGAGCAGCGAGATTAGCAGTTAAGTGTTGCAATTTAAAAACAAAAAGTGTGGCCTAAAAGTTAACACTAGTTCTCTCTCGTAGCATGTGCTCGCAGGTGAAGTAGCAGCGAGACTGGAGCGCTGAATGGTTTAGCGCCACAAAAATCACCTTGAATGGTTCAGCGCTCACAAAATTCACAAAAATCCCACGGATCACAGAACTGACAAAATTTGATCTGACAGTTGAAATTGGTTGCGCTGAACCAAACAACGCTGGACAGTGGTCCCAGATGACGTGGACTGCTAATCTAGGTGTTAGATTAGCAGGGACGGGTCTAGCAAGGGGTTAAATGAGGCTATAGCCCGTCCCTGATTTTGGGGTAAAAAAAATTTAGTATGGAAACTTAGGTTAAATTTTATGTTTAGCCCACATTAGTTGTAGTTAGCTAATCGTATGTGGTTTTTAGTCCATACTATGAGGTGATCAAAATTTAAGGCATGTTTAAAGTAAATAATCTTCTTCCACTCGATACATTTCTTCTCCTATTTTCTTCTGTATAAAAATATATTTTGATAATCACTTTGTTTTTGCTGTGATTTGTATTCGTTTTAACTTTTATTTCCCCAGCTATCTAGTATTTTATGGGTGGATCACTATTTGGCCACTAATTATGTGATGTGCTCCAAAAATCCGTCCCTATCCAAAGGATAATTCTGGATCCGTCCCTGTAGATTAGCACTCTCATAGGACTTAGGAGGTTGGCCTAACTGACGTGGCTAATCTAGCTGCTAGATTAGCACCCATAGGACTAAGCCTAAGAAGGAAGCAATGGGAATGAAGACATAGCTTAGCAGTTAGTTGCTCTTGTGCTGCATACACGCATCTCTCATCTCATCTGAAGTAGTTGTAATAGTATGTGAGTTATGTTCTTCTTTTACTTAACAGCAGTTTATGGATAATACTATTTATAATTCTTAGGTACTGATTGCATTACTTTATATAAAGAAAAAACATTTTTCATCCGTTTATATTTTTTTTTCTTCCCCTGTTATAATTGTGACCTGACCTGACCTTTAACTTTAGAGCCAACTGTTCTCCAAGGGAACGTGACTGAGATTCATACCCGAATTTTATACCATTATAGCTCAGCATAACGACAATTACTGTCTGCGCACATCCTTCATATTCCCGTTCTTTTCTTGTTTGTGTGTTGGAATAGGTTCTCTATGTATGTGGTGATTGTAATTTTGTTCAGCTTGTACTGAGGTTCTGGTCTACCGAAAATGTAAATGCACGTCTCGGTCAATTTTCATTCTTCTGAATCAAAATTGTAGCTGGTGGATCAAATTTTGGCTTAGGTACCCTAGACGTCTTCTCCCATCCCCACGTGGATCAGTTGGTGGACGATCGACTGTAACCCACTAAAACATACTGTCTTCTTTCATGTACCTTTGTTGTGTTCATTTAAGGAGGACTTGGAAAGCTCCAGAATTTTCACCAGTACTGAAAGACTTGAATGATTCAAAAAGCAGGGCTCGGACAATGATTCAAGCAATGAAGTCTATTACCAAAAAGAAGGTAATAAAATTACTAAAATACATATGAGACTTACAAAAAGAAGAAAGGCAAGAATCAAGATGAGGGACATACAACAAAAAGAAAAAAACACAGGTAGTGGTATTCATGGAGATATTCCAAGAAAGAGCACCTGAAAGTTTTGCTCATTAACTATATTATGTTTGTCTTTGTTGTATAGTTTTACCAGATAGTGGTATTCATTAACTATATTGCTTTGCGATATTAAGGCTTTTCATGAATCATGTCAACTTATGTCCAATATATCTTTTTACCAGGCCACAGATGTGTAATTTAGGCTTAGCTGCTTACAGAATGATGTGGTATGTAGTTTCAGAATACTACCAGTACATTTTCGCGGAAAATAAGAATTTGATATCTGTTTTCGCAACTTGTTCGATTGCTCTATTCATGAGCACTTCATATGAATAAGAACAAGACGTGTATTTGAAAAATCACTAACATACGTGTGGTCAAGGACACTAAGTGAGGGTTTCCTTTTCCATATAAAATTGAAGTTACTTGAATGGCATTCATGAGCAAAGAAGTAGCTAATTTGGTCTCTAAGTCCACACCATGCATTAATTTAAGTTGTAGAGGCACATGCTTCACAGTTCATTCTTATATTTTAATCACACTTTCTAAACCAACTTTTATCTTATTGCTGTTGTTGCTGTTACTGCAGGAATTATGTTTTCTTAATACTATATATCTGAAAATTTCTTTAAACCCCAAACTTCTATAGTTCCCCAGATATCATTCTTTGGTTCCCTTGGTGTACTGTCCTTTGTGGGCAAAGTTGGTTTTAAGTTGTAAATGGAGATATTTTTGGGTGTTGTTAGTGTGATAGGATTCTCACTGTTACTAACATGGATAGCAGCAGAGTTTTGGAAAGAAAAGAAGTTAGATGAACAAGATGGATCTGTGGAACAGAAAAGCTCAAGTTCTACGAATTTTGTCGTTATTTCTAATAATTTGATCTCTATTTCATACTTGTGTTCATGTTCTTATGAAATTTGGAAGCTCAAATCTGGTTCCGTTGGGTCGGTTTTATGGGCAATTACTTGGATAGTAGTAACAGCTTTTGTTCTTTTTTCGCGGTACAGAATTGCCAATGACAAAAGGAAGTGGCCTGTAGTGCTCATTTTCTGGTGGACATATTCAGCATTTTTTATTACACTCTCCATCTCTATTCACTTCCTGACTTATTTAAAATCTCTCAAGTTTCTGAAACCCTTCCAGGCAGCAAATGTTGCAGAATTTTCCACCTTCCCGTTCAGTTTATTCCTGTGTTTCAATTCTCTATATTTCAGTTATAACAAGATACCACAAGAAATAGAGCAGCCGCTACTAGATGAAAAAGATGAAGATGTTAATAGTTATACTAATGCTGGAATTTGGAGCCAACTTACGTTCCGCTGGTTAAATCCAATATTCAACAAGGCCCAGACTTGCAAACTTGAACTACACCATATTCCTTCGGTTCCTGAATCGGAGAATATTGAGAGCTCTTTTTCCTTGCTTGAAGAATCCATTTTCAATCACAAAAGTGGAGAATTTTCAATGTCTACAGCATTATCTCACGCCATATGGAGACCCTTAGCGGCAAATGCCGTATTTGCAGGTATGACCAGTAGTTCATCACTTTATAATTTGTATCCATTTTATGGTAACTCAATGTTTTTATCTGCTTTGAGCTTTTAAGTCGGACACTAATGCATAATTTACTATACTAGGTGTGAACACCATTGCTTCTTATATGGGCCCCTTACTTATAACACATTTCGTCAACTTCTTGTCGGGGGACCACGTTGATTCAAGCCGTCACTATGGTCTTATTCTTCCTCCTAGCAAAGGCATTAGAGTCTCTATCACAGAGGCAATTGTATTTTGGTTCTAACCGGATTGGAATTCGTGTCCGCGCAGCTCTAACGGTCTTAATATACAAGAAATGTCTTCAAAACTATGGTCTGAATGATGGAAACATTGTAAATCTCATCAATGTGGATATCGAGAGAATTGGAGACTTCTTATGGTATGTTCATGGAATTTGGTTACTTCCAGTGCAGGTCTCTCTAGCTTTGGGTATCTTGTTCAAAAATCTTGGTGGAGCTCCTTCCGTAGCAGCCTTTTTAGTCACTACTGCGGTGATGGTCAGCAACAGTCCGTTAGCCAATTTGCAACAACTGCTCCGTTCTAAAATCATGGAAGCTAAAGACTCGAGAATAAAAGCTACAACGGAGACACTGAAGAGTATGCGAGTTTTGAAGCTACATTCATGGGACACCACCTTCTTGAAGAATATCATCAGCCTCAGAGAAATAAAGAAAAGTTGTTTAAAGGGATACTTGTATGTATGTGCAGTTGTCGCATTTCTCTTTTGGACTTCACCTACGTTGGTTTCGCTCACAACTTTCGGAGTCTGCATTGCAGTTAAAACACCACTAACATCTGCCACAGTTCTCTCGGCTTTAGCAATTTTTTTCAGCTTTAGTAAAAACTGAAAAGAAAAAAAAATGTTTTAGGAGCCTTTTCCTTATAAAGAGTTTTTTTTTTTTCATTTTATGTTTTTTTCAGTTTTTACGGAAAAATGAATTTGTGTGAGAAATAAAAACAAGTGTGTGATCATCCTTGATTTTTTTAAAAGTGTTTCTGAGCAAGAATGAAGTGTAAAAGTTTCACATCCTCTCATCGTGCAAGAATGATTGTGTAAGAGATTGAATTCGGCTGTTTTATCCTGGGGACGACGCGACATTGAAGAAGTGCTTGCACAATCTTGGGCAGAGCCGCGAAACGTCTTAAAGAAAGCGACCTAGTCTGCGACTCAGCCATACTAATTGTTTCGTGTTTGATTTTTATTTTTTGCGCAGGCATAATTCAGCAATTGTTCCAACAATTTTAAGACGTCCTATTCTGCCACGAAAATCAAAATGAAAACGATTGCTGAAACGCGATAAGTATCTTTGTTTTATAAAATTATAACCGGAATTTTTTTTATTTAGCGATTAAACATGATGCTTGAGATTTTAGGTAACCTGGTACCTAAAGTTAACTTTATGTGTAATCTTGATGGACTAGGAATGTAATATGGATAATATTTTTTATATCATGAATATCTAATGTAGAAAAATAATATTGATGTGAAACGAATATTTATTACATGTTGTAGAGTTTTATTTTTATCTCCTACAAAAAAAGTGAATTAGGTCTTGAAATTTTAACCGGGTGTATTAGATATCATGAGGATTATCCACGTAAAATTTCAGAATTTTTGGAATCTAAAAAGTATCTTTTAAAGTATTTTAGAAAACTGAACGACGTATCTGAAAAAATCCTGACGGGCATAAATTTAATCCTGATTGAATATGTTTTTTCAAATGTTTTTGTGGATAATTTGAATTCATATAACGTGAAACATTTTTGAAAATTTCCATTTGAAGTTTTAGTTTCAGAGATGTGGTGATAACAAAATCGTTATGTATGTATGTCTAAATATTTGAAGTGATACTTGAGTTTAGAGAATACATATGTAACAAATTACATAAAAAATCATGTTTTGATTTTATACTTCATACTCTTGTTTTGGTAATGAAAAAGAATATCATTGATAGCAATCAAACTAATGCACCCCATATGTTTGATAATATGCTTAATAGAAAGTTATAAGTATATGTATGATGTTATACGACTATATAACTTTGAATCTGTGTTTGAAAATTAAGAGAAACTTGGAGTACTATATTATTTGATTTTCGAGTAATTATGTAAGTACATACCTTACTTATTTTTTTTGTTTTAAATGTTTACATGTACATGATTGTGACAGGTGAAAATTCACTTACTTGAGCAAGTTTTTATTTTCCAATGAAATAAAAATTACGGGAGACTAATCGATGTGAGGAGCAATGAGGTTGCTGATTTCTTTGTTGGTGCGCAAAGAATGGACAATGGTTTATAACCAATTGAGCTTTAAAAGCAATTGAGGTATGTTTGATGAACTATTTGTAGTTATTGTAGTGATCAAATAATGGTATTCTAAATTGAATAAATTGATTTTTCAATCTTAGATTAAATTTAGGGAAACAAGATATTGAGAATTATTGTATATGACAATAAACATGTGACTCATGTAAGTTTGGAACTTATGAGATGGAATCTTATACGAACCAAAAACCGAAATAATTAGAAACCTAGTCAAAACAAATGTGAATATCAACTCTCACCAAGAAATGAACAAACTATTGTTTATGAATTTATTTGCTATTCTTGCACAGCATTGTAATGATATCAAATGTTATTAACAACGCTTTTCAAGCTTAGTTAATGTGAACTATGAATACAGTGAGAGGTTGATATAGATTGGTGTTTTACACCATATTTTTTTTGATAGGCTATGATTCGAAAGTTGAACCAAATCGTTTTGAAAGAAAGTGGCGTTGAGATATACTCACATCACTAGGATTTTCGGTATTGGTATAGCCTAAAAGTTTACTTTGGGTAGAACAATCATGTTAAAGATGTATCTAGTTTCCAAGATGTTCATCTTGTTAATAACAAGATGTTCATATCTTGTCATAAACAAGAGTGAGATAAGAAATTTGTTGAATTTGATCATTGCACTACTACACATGATATGTTATGGATAAAATGTTTGAGCATAATATTGCAATTTTATCATAACATAAATTGAATTTTGAGTATCTGAAATATGAGATTTTGTCATGCTTTTTAAGAAATCAGTGAGTTAGTGATGAATATGAGCATGTTATATTTTCTTATAAACTTGGTAAATTTTTGAATAACATGTATGTAATCTTACCTAACTCATAAAAGCATGTACCCTTTCAAATCTAATGCGAGTTGTATAAGTTTGAAATGAAATAAAATGTTGGAGAATTTTATAAAAACATGTGTGATGCTTTGAATGACTTGTATTGATATCAAATATGATACTTTGAGTAGTTAACTAGGTGAGGTTGTCTTCACTAAAATTGTTTGAATTTTTACCCGCTATCTTGTGTAAAACGCTTTGGATTTAAATCATTGGTTCATTAGCTTTTCACAATTTTTGGAGTCTTTTGATATTGTTTCGAAATTCTTGTTTGAGTCAAAAAATAGTGGGGGGGTTCCATAACCTATGTTTTACAAACTTTGATTTGAATTAGAGGAACTAGAAAAATGAAGGCGACGAATAATTCACTAAGAATGAACCTAGAAAAGCATATTTAGTGAGACTAAATTTTAGTCTTGAATATTTTGTTGCTTATAATTTGAAAGATAACTTCTCATAGAAAGTAACTTTGTTCTTTAAAAATTAAATCTTTGGAAAAATAAATTTGTGAACATATCATCTTTAGACAAGCAAACATAAAATTGTTGACACTTGCATTCAGTCTCTAAATTAACTTACATGCTTGTGTTGTTGATGTTGTTTCTACGATATATGATTTTTTATAGTCATAAGTAGAAATATATACTTTTTTGTAAGTCAAAGATGAGAATATATGTAAACCAAGCATGGAAAACTATGTAGCTTCTACCATAAAAAAAAAGCATATAAATTATATATTTATCATTTATATTCTGAAAACAACTTTAAAACAATTTAAAAGAGATAAATTGTTTGCTTGATTTATTCGGATGATTTCAGAATTGATGAAAGTGAAATGCACAATACTCTTTGTTTTGTATGCATAGGTGATTTGTTGAATTTTTATTCTAACTTATAGGATGAAAATGAAATTGAGAACATGCTTAGTTTACTATTTGACATGAAAGACTTGAATGAAGATGGTGTATGTTGTTAAAAATATTTTTTTTTTTCTTTGGATCTATTTCATTTCAATGAAAATAGAATTTTAAAAGAGATACAAATATATATAGTCTGACCGTAAACTAGTTTTCACTCATTTGGTTTAGTGCTAATGTTTTGAGATTGTGTGTGATTGCACAATACATGAGTATGGTAGCTCAGTATGTTTCTTTGCTACGTGATTGACTATATATAAGTATTTTTTGTAGTGGGGGTTTATTATATTCCCTCCGTAGTGGGGGTTTTATATTCAGATTTACCAATCCTAGTATGGAAGATTGTAAAATTTTGAGAAGGCTATGAGGTGTTTCAAACACACCTTACACCTAGAAATACACTATCTAAATGGTTACCGCAATCCTTTAAGGATACTGCGAAGCTGATTGGACATCCTTTCAGTTGATTCCTTTAAGGGATGGAGTGATTCGATCCTCTATAGTGGATAGAGGAAAACACATATTAATCCAATGTGGTAATACCGCGGCTATTGCAAGAATTGAGAACGTAATGACAACTACAAGAGTTGATGTTATGAGAATGGATTATACAGTGTCTGGAAAGAGCTTCCATTAGTCCTTTGACGAAAGGATTGATACGAAGATGTGAATACATCTTAGGGATGAGGTTGATGCCCATTGAGATTGAGTCATCTATGATGGATACCCAACCTAGAAATAGGTTCAAAGGGACTAGACGAAGTCATAAATGATATGGAGATGTGAGAATCATGCTTTTGAAGAATTCATCCCACGGCATGACATCCTGAAGCGAGAAAAAGGTTGAGTTTAATTTTAATTTTAAAATTTTAAACTCTTAATGATGTTTATATCTCTATTTAGAGTGGGGTACTTTCAGGAGTACTCTTGATAAACTCACCTATATGAATGTGAAAGTGTGGCCGCTTTCTACGAGAATATGGGCAGTTCCCTAGATCATTCATTAAAACTGGGATACAAGCACAGGGCCGTAATGTCCTGGCTTTAGACTTTACACTAGTATAGTCGTGTGTGTTAAGCAATCTTTTTATCTCCTAGAGTTCAAGACTTATGTTCACTCTATGGTCGGATTTTAAGAGAGCCTATTAACACTACGTAAAGGTTCAAGTCGCGAGACACCTTTGCTTATGCACAGCTCTGTACGTTCTTGCTCAACGTTTTGAAAAAATATAAGTGGGGGATTGTTGGGAATATATGTTTTAAAAACATTATTTAATTCTAATAAATTAGTGTCTCATTAAAATGGTTTTAATATGAAAATTATTCTTCATCTTTAAGAATAAATTTATTTTGAGTTAATGTCAAAAACCGTTTTTTTCTTGATTGAGTTAATGATGTTACTTAAGATCTTAATAATGGTTTCCACAAAAGAAAATTACTTTTGCATTAATTTTGACCGTTATATATTTGTGGTTTTAATGGTGTTAATTCCACCATAATAACATTTTCATATAGCACTTAAATGTTTTGAAACTCTTAGTATAAATCAGAATTTTGGTTGAAAAAAAAATGTTTTAGGAGCCTTTTTCTTTTTCTTTTTTTCATTTTATGTTTATTCAGTTTTTACAGAAAAATGAATCTGTGTGAGAAAGAAAAACAAGTGTGTGATCATCCTTGATTTTTCTAAAAGTGTTTCTGAGCAAGAATGAAGTGTAAAAGTTTCACATCCTCTTATCGTGGAGTGATTGTGTAAGAGATTGAATTCGGTTGTTTTATCCTGGGGACGACGCGACATTGAAGAAGTGCTTGCACAATCTTGGGCAAAGCCGCGAAACGTCTTAAAGAAAGCGACCTAGTCCGCGACTCAGCCATACTAATTGTTTCGTGTTTGATTTTTATTTTTTGCGCAGGCATAATTCAGCAATTGTTCCAACAGCAACTTTTAGAATTCTACGAGAACCGATATATAATCTCTCTGAGCTCATTTCCATGATTACTCAAACAAAGGTATCGATAGACCGAATTAAAAAGTTCATTGCAGACAATGATCAAAAGAAGATGCTACCAAATTACGCTCCAGAAGTACCCGATATTGCTATACAGATCGAAACAGGTGAGTATACATGGGAAACTATAAATCCGCACTTAAAATTGCCAAGTATCAGAATTACCAAGAGGTTGGAAATCAAGAGAGGTGATAAGGTGGCCATATGTGGGTCTGTTGGATCAGGGAAATCCAGCATACTTTGTAGTATACTTGGTGAGATTCCAAGGATTTCGGGATCGAGAATTAAGATTTACGGCTCAAAGGCTTATGTTCCGCAAAGTGCCTGGATTCAGACAGGTACAGTTCAAGATAATGTGTTATTTGGTAAACAAATGGACAAAGTTTTCTATAAGGATGTCTCGGGTGGATGTGCTTTAGATAAGGATATTAAAATGTGGGATAACGGGGATTTAACTGTTATTGGCGAGAGAGGAATGAATTTGAGTGGAGGACAGAAGCAGAGAATTCAGCTTGCACGAGCCATATATAGCGACTCTGATGTTTGTTTGCTAGATGACCCCTTTAGTGCCGTGGACGCACACACAGGAGCACATCTATTCAAGGTACATCGTTTACAGTTTATCTCTATGATTTTGATTTCAATGTTGGGCATCAAATTTAGTTTATTCAAATGTGTAGGAATGCATAACACGACTCTTGCAACAAAGCACGGTAATTTATGTTACTCATCAGTTGGAGTTCTTAAATGCTTCTGATCTTGTTCTGGTTAGTACTCAACATTGTATGCCATACTTTTATTAGGACTGCAGCCAAGTTAAAATTTCAGCGGACGCTAAAATGGATGAATATCTAACTGCTCTTACACTGACCTTTTCTTGACATCTCTTACGTGCAACTCAAAATATCAGGTGATGGAAGGTGGAAAAGTTGTTCAGTGTGGGAAGTACGAAGATTTGTTAGCTGACCCTAATGGTGAATTAGTTAGACAAATGACAGCACATAGGAAATCATTAAGCAAATTGATGGCACCACGAGACTGTAATATTGAAGTGCATAAACCTCATAAGATGGATGAAACTGAGGTGACAGAACAAAAATGTGACATTTCCAACAACTGCGGAAAACTTATTGATGCAGAAGAAACAGAAACCGGCAGAGTGAAATGGCGGGTGTACTCGAGCTTTCTGACATCAGCGTATAAAGGAGCTCTTATACCAGTCATACTTCTCTGTCAAGTTCTTTTCCAGGGATTACAGATGGGTAGCAATTACTGGATAGCATGGGCAACCGAAACGGAAGAGAGAGTAAGCAAAGAGAAGCTGGTAGGAGTGTTTGCTTTGTTATCTGGGGGGAGTTCCATATTCATCTTAGGAAGAGCCTATTTGCTTGCAACAGTTTCAATTGAAAAAGCACAGAGACTCTTCCTTCAAATGATTAACTCCGTTTTTAGAGCACCAATTTCATTCCTTGATTCAACTCCTTCGAGTCAGATACTCAACAGGGTTAGCTATCAAAGCTCTTAAACTAAGTATTCATTCAGGTTCTAATTATGTTTTTGCACATAATTGGCCTTCTGCTTAACTTATTTTTTTCTAGTCTTCCACAGATCAGAGCTCGGTGGACACGGACATTCCATATAGGCTGGCCGGATTGGCATTTGCACTTATTCAACTCATGAGCATTATTATCCTTATGTCTCAGGTTGCTTGGCAGGTCATCCTTCTCTTTGTTGTTGCTGTCGCCATCTCCATCTGGTATCAGGTAAGCAACTTTTTTTGTTTTTGTTTTGAATCTAGCCTTTCTAGATTATATGCCTCAATTCTAATTCTTTTGAACATTTGTGCAGGCATACTATATCTCCACGGCCAGAGAACTTGCAAGGATTGTTGGGGTATGGAAGTCTCCTATCCTCCATCATTTCTCTGAGTCTATTGCAGGAGCAGCGCCTATCCGCTGCTTCAATCCAGAAGATAGGTTTCTGGCAACAAATATTAGCTTGATAGATAATTATTGTCGGCTCGCTTTCCACAACTGTGCGATTATGGAATGGCTTTGCGTCCGCATCAACTTTCTTTTCAATATGGTATTCTTCCTTGTTCTGGTTATCTTGGTGAACCTACCAAAGGACGCAATTTCCCCAAGCAAGTTTCTCTCTACAAATTATTGCTGGAGAAAATGTAACAACAATCGTAATAATTGAGAAGAAAATACTTAGCTCAAACCGACGCTTGACTGATGATGTTGGAGATGCACAGGTAATGGTAGCAGGAACTAGTAGAGGCACGTATGAGATACGCTGACCTAAAGGCAATATCGCCTGCTACTCCTCTGAGATGCTATAGCAGTTGGCGAGTCACCTCCAGGATACAACTACTGATAGTATCTCTCAATGTAGCATACAAAGAAGGTACTTTAAGAACTTGGCAGAGATTTATGAAGAAGTTGAAATAGTTACAGAGAAAATAAAACAGTAGCAGAGAAGAATAAGAGAGGAAGAAGCTACTTCTCCTCTGTTGTGTTTAATGAGCTGAAAACTACTCTCTTATATAGTGTTTTGTGAGGTTACAAAACAAGAGGAAAAAGCCATGCAAGAAACCATGCGTATGACAGAAATACTGGTAATGTTTGTTTAAAAACACTGCAAGACCAAATCAGAGAGTTATTTTTGCCAGACATAGATCAGAGTGTTGCTTTTGCAGAAATCAGCTTTGTCAGAAAGCAACTTTTCCAGAAAACAGCTTTGTCAGGAAACAACTTTTACTTTAGGCAGGAAAACAACTTTGTTAGAATTACTTTAAGCAGGAAACAAACAGCTTTGTCAGATTAGCAGGAGAAGATTTTTGTTATGACCAAAAAATCTGAGTGAGATACACGTTTGAAAATTTCAGCAAAAAAATAAGTCTGTGAACCCACACCCGAACCCGACCCGAACGGACGGACAGCGGCGTGCGTGCTTCGGAGCGAAGCACTGCGCGTACGGGAAAGACAACCTTTCCCTAGTCTAGGTCTTTTCCCTCACACAAAAGTGTGTTGACCCAAAGGGACATGCCCTTTAGCCAATTCTATGGTATTTAAGTTTAAAATTCTTTAGATTTTAGTCTATGTGGGACTAATGTTTTAACTATTCACATGAAAAAACAATTGGTGGGCAATAGGTCTAGGGATCAAATCATAGTCCATGCTTATTCGGTTTTAAAACAAAAACCCATTTTTTCCAACAATCCCCCACATGAATGATAAAACATGTCGACAAAAAATACGAGAAAACAGAATACATCAAAAATAGGCTAAGGGTCCCAGAGATTGAACCTTAACTTAGTGAGAGGTTACCGGAACTGCTTGTTGAAACGGTGAACACAGTGTCTTGAACGGCCAATGGTGGCTCTCTAAAAGAGTCACAAACTGATACCTGCAAGTGCACAGGGTCTGTTGTAGTGAGTGTGCAAGGTAGGGTCGAACCACAGAGACTAGGGTGTATAGTTGAAGTTTTTAAGCTAGTTATCTAAATTAACAAGGCAGTAACTAAAGCAATGAGGTAACAGTGACAGAGAACAAAGAAAGTGAAATTCAGTGGCAGTGAATAAGAAACATTGAAACAAAGATAAACAAACCAAGGTTGTGAGCCAAGGGCAGTGATAAAGAAACAAAGGCAGGTCCTCCAGCTATGTTCTTGTCCCTTGTTAGTTATCAGTCAGCTTCTAGGCTTTCTGAATAACTAGATGACAGTTGCGGTTCAAAGCCGGCTGTTCATCTAAGGGTTGGTCTAGAAAGGAGGCTAAAGGCACTAAGATAATTCTAAACCTTGTAGTAATTGGGGCTCTCACACTGCAACTACTCGCAGAGAATCTTGCTTAGTGTTTTAACAACCTAAAAGGATGTTCAATCCTAGACAATTCAAGCACAACAAGATCAAAGCATGGATAGGATAAAAACAATTGAAATGTACAACATCATTTAAAGTAAAAACTAACCCTTGAGGCACTGGATATTCCAGTCCTCTTGGGTGAAGCACTGGCTAGTCCAGGCATATCTCTACAACAACACCCACAAGTCCTATTTATACCCAATTTACATAATTAGGGTTCATACACCCAATTCCCAAAAATCCCCAAATACAGTTGAAATTATGGTTTGTAGAAACTTACCCATACTTCTCGAATTTCACTCCTACGCTTCTACCCACTCTGTGTCTGCCTCTCCTGGTCCTTTTCCTGCTCTAGCTCGACGTAATTCACTATTTTCACATGCTTAGGGTTTCAGAGAAACGTGTGAAATTAGTGAAGTAGATGGCTCAAGAGAAGGGGCGATATAGTTGGTGATGGGATTTGGAAGAGGGGTGTGGTGGTGGTTGGATTTCTCGTGGCTGTACGGCAGAGTTGGTGGTGGTGATGGAGAAGGTGGTGGTTGTTTCTCTGCAGAGGGATGGGGGAGGTGAAGTCGATGGAGAAGAAGGTTGGGGTGTGTTTGGTTGATGGATATAGGTATTAGGTACTATGGTGTGAGGCGGAGATAGCAAAGTTTGATGATCTGCGACGCTGAGCCGTGGGATGTATAAATGATAGATCGATCTAACGGCTATACGTGAAGAGCTTGTAGCGACCGTTGGATTGTATAATACAACGAAATTAACGGCGCAAGATGGAGTTAGGTGTTGTAGTGTTAGACAGGAGCTTCAGACTTTGATGTACTGGTGATGTTGCGACCATTGGATTCAGATGTGTCCAATCTGACGGCTAGAAAGGGAAACGGGTATGGATATAGGAAATGGATCTGGGTGAGGGTTTTGGGCCTTGGATATGCCAAGCCCATATCTTCTTTAAGAACAATTCTTCCTCTTCAAGCCCAGTTCTTATTTTATGGTGGTCTTGTGTACAACATTCTTCGCGGCTTCCTTGCGTAATTCCTCCCGGCTTTTCACTACTTTTCTGCTCTTTTCCGCTCCGCAATTCATCTAACTTTATTTATTACCTAAAAATGCAAAATTAATTAATAAAAATATTTATTCTTGAAAACAATGAAAATACAGAATATGGGATAAAATGTAGAATTAACGCACAAAAGATGAGTTAAATACCAAGAAAAATATATAAAAATATGCACTTTTTAGCACTCATCAAATACCCCCAAACCTGAATTTTACTTGTCCTCAAGTAAAACAAAACTAAGGAAATCCTACCTATACCACTGTCGCTGGTCTCTCGAATGCATTTAGCATATGCACTAAGCCTTTTAAACCACCAAGTGTCCCTAGTGGACGAGTGAAGTCTCGTGAAGGTTTGCTTAGAACGTACCTACAAAGTTCTAGGACAAAATATAAGCTCATATTCCATCAAATGTGAAATGTGCAAGACAGTTTAAGCTCACAGCAAAATGGAGATGTCAATCTAGCTATCAAAGGCACAATCCTAGCACTGATAACAACTAAAGACACGTGATAAGAGTGTAAAGTGTATCTACACATGTTTCTAGAATGACCTGAAGTTATGACTACTAATCACCAAGAGATAGTTTTTAGGCTAAGAACCGAATTATAAGCCAAGCTAGCTGTCCGGCTTTACGAGAATTGTGAATGTTCACCCAATGAGTTGGTGATATTTCAGTTTACCCGCGTTATACATCGATGGCTGCACCCTCCTTGCTTATTACAAGACTATTTACAACAAAAAGATGACTCTTTACATGACTCTTATTTACATTGATTACTCTCTTTTATTTTTGGAACAAGAGAGAATATTGTCTTTAACATGACAAAACATGGAATAAATAAATACTTGATTGATTTTTTTATTTTTTTTTTGATATTATTTTGATTTTTCTGAATTTTTTTTGATTTTTTTGATATTTTTTTTTTTTTGAAGAAATAACTTTGATCTTTACAACATAGTGACACTTTTGATACATGAACAAAAAGAAAAACATAATTACATGACTCTTAGCAAGAGGTGGCCCTTATCGAATGCATCCGGTCAAATTCTATGGTTGCTTTTCTTAACGTATCCTCCAACTTCTATCCCAGCCAACCAAAGAACAAGCTAGTCAAGTCTCATTCAGTATTCTAAAGTGATTGGCAATCTAACTTCCTATCAAACACCTTGAAGATCGAGGCTATACATGTATTGGTAGATTGTGCGTGTGCAAGTTTCTTATCACATGTGAATTGTGCTAGAATCAGGGTGCCTAAATATCTAGACTAAGAATCCTTATGTTTACATACATGCACAAGAGTCAACATTTCAAGGTAAATGAGCTCCATTTTTATGATTTTTCATTTTTTTTAATTTTTTTGGAATTTTTAAATTTTTTCAAAAAGAGGGAGTTCTGTTTTCAATTATAACATGTTATCGTGGTATCTACTCTATACCCCCAAACCTAAACTAAACATTGTCCTCAATGTTTCAAAAAATGTAAAGAATTATAATACAACATATGAAGAGGATCATGCTGAGTAGAGAAAAAGGAAAGAGAATACCCGATTTCGGCGAAAGCAAGATTAGAACTCCGTTATTCAAGGCAAGAATCCAACATATGTCAGTCGAGATCATATTGGATTAGAAAAATATGTACAAAAGAAACAAAAGATTTAACTAAGAAACTATCTACTAGATTCTATATAAGAAAATTTGGTTTTTAATGAGATTGGACTTTTTGTGAAAAATTTGGTTTTGTCGGGAGACAACCCACATTTTTGGTTTAGAAACATTTGGTGTTTTTTTTTTTTTTTTTTTTGTGGGATGAGGCCCAGAATTCAGTTAAACTTGGCCCAGAGTTTGATTTCAATAAGCCCAAAGAAAATTTAAACAAGCCCACAAACAGTTCAAATAAGCCCACTACAAAGTTAAACAAGCCCAAAAACAATTGGGATAAGCCCACAGTTTGGGTTCAGGAGCCCAGAAGTTCAGTTTCAATTTGGTGTTGGGCTAACAGAATAGCCAAGAGCTTAGGCCCATCGGGGCTTGAAAATGTTTTTCAATTTTTTGTTTGGGTCAAGCCCAGAGTAGAAACAGGCCCAGAAGTGAGTTTTAGAAATGGGTTATCAAAATTTTCAGAAACAGAATTTGTTACAAGCCCAGAATAATTACACTTTCAGAGTTTCTACTTTTAGTTTAGGCTTACACTTTGAAAAGGGGAGCCCAGTTGGGCTCTTAGTTGCACAGCCCAGTTGGGCTTGGTTCTCTCCAGCAGCAGCATAGAAGGAGAAAGTAGCAGCAGCATAAGAAAGTAGCAGCAGATGCTCAGCACCAGCAGCAAGAGCACCAGAGGCTCAGCTTAGCAGGCAGCAGCAGCAGCAAGTAGCCGAAGTTGTCAGCAGCAGTAGCAGAGAGCAACAGCAGCAAGTCAGGCAGCAACAGGCCAGCAGCAGCAGCAGCACATCAACACCAATTCAAGCTTCACATCAGGTACCTGGTAGCTTAGAAGAGAAGATCAGTCTCTTTGAAGCAAATGGGTGAGGCAAAGAAGCACAACAACAACCCAAGATGAACAGGACAACGATGCAGTGATGGAAACTTAAAGCCACAGATGCTGGATGAAAAACTGTAAACCTAAGTGATACCCACCACCTTGCAAGTCAGTTAGCACACTAAGAAGAACATGAGGTTCAGTTATCACATTACAGAACAGTTGTGGCAAGGCCTAGACTGGGAAGCAGGCAAGATGAAGCAACAACTAAGATGCAGCTGTATTGCAGGCTTAAATGGTTTTGCCTTAGCCCACAGCTCCTCTTCCTTCCAGCCTTGGCAGCAGCAGTATTGCAGGCTTGTTTCTCAACTTCACAACTACCTGGTAATTTCAGATGAGAGAATTAGTTCTCACAACAACAAATTTCAGGCATTCAAGATGACACTGCTAACTCAGCACACAACTCAGGCATTCACAGCAGCAAATTTCAGAGTTCAGTTGGTACAAAACCAAGATGACAATGGCCCAATGACCAATATGCAGTAGCAGTTAAGATGATGTAATAGCAGATAAACAAAATAAATATGTAGCTAACTACAGACAGACAACTGCAGCTAACACAGGGTGCTAAGTTGCAATTACAGAAGTGCAGAAAATTGAAAATATGCAGTGAAGCTGACTTATGACTGAGGAAAAAGATGAAAATATGCAGTGATGCAGGACAAGATGCAACTAAGATGCTAGAAAAGTATTGAGGCAGTGAAGGTATGAAAGATGCAAGCTAGAATGAAGCAAGCTAACAGCAGGCAAGTGCAAGAAGTTATGCTAGATGAAACACTAAACAGAATGCAGTGAAGGCAGTGCAAAGTATGCAGTGCATCAAGGTAGCAAGAGGGGTAGTTCAGCAGCAACAGTCTGCAACAGCAGCCACAGCAGCAGTCTTGGCCTGGCACAAGCAGGAGCACCACAGCAGCACAAGCACAGCAGCTCAGCAGGAGAGCAGGAGTACAGCAAGCACAGGAGCACCAGCAGCAATAGCAGCAGCAGCTCCACAGCAACAGAAGCACCACAAGTTCAGCAGCACCACAAGTCACCTGCTGGCTCAAAGAAGAGATGATCAGTCTCTTTGAATCAAATGGGTGGAGCAAAGAAACAATGAGGGATAACAGCAATGATATGCAAACCAAGATGCAGTATGCAAGATGCTGATGCAAGTTACACTAAGATGCAATATGTTGATGCAATACAAAACACTTAAGTTACACTAAGATGCTGAAAAACTAAATTACAGGGCAGTAACAACTTCAACCACACAGCAGCCAAGTCCCCGGCAGCGGCGCCAAAAACTTGGTGGCTCTCTAAAAGAGTCACAAACTGATACCTGCAAGTGCACAGGGTCTGTTGTAGTGAGAGTGCAAGGGAGGGTCGAACCACAGAGACTAGGGTGTATAGTTGAAGTTTTTAAGCTAGTTATCTAAATTATCAAGGCAGTAACTAAAGCAATGAGGTAACAGTGACAGAGAACAAAGAAAGTGAAATTCAGTGGTAGTGAATAAGAAACATTGAAACAAAGATAAACAAACCAAGGCTGTGAGCCAAGGGAAGTGATAAAGAAACAAAGGCAGGTCCTCCAGCTATGTTCTTGTCCCTTGTTAGTTATCAATCAGCTTCTAGGCTTTCTGAATAACTAGATGACAGTTGCGGTTCAAAGCCGGCTGTTCATATAAGGGTTGGTCTAGAAAGGAGGCTAAAGGCACTAAGATAATTCTAAACCTTGTAGTAATTGGGGCTCTCACACTGCAACTACTCGCAGAGAAGCTTGCTTAGTGTTTTAACAACCTAAAAGGATGTTCAATCCTAGACAATTCAAGCACAACAAGATCAAAGCATGGATAGGATAAAAACAATTGAAATGTACAACATCATTTAAAGTAAAAACTAACCCTTGAGGCACTGGATATTCCAGTCCTCTTGGGTGAAGCACTGGCTAGTCCAAGCATATCTCTACAACAACACCCACAAGTCCTATTTATACTCAATTTACATAATTAGGGTTCATACACCCAATTCCCAAAAATCCCCAAATACAGTTAAATTAGGGTTTGTAGAAACTTACCCATACTTCTCGAATTTCACTCCTACGCTTCTACCCACTCTGTGTCTGCCTCTCCTGGTCCTTTTCCTGCTCTAGCTCGACGTAATTCACTATTTTCACATGCTTAGGGTTTCAGAGAAACGTGTGAAATTAGTGAAGTATATGGCTCAAGAGAAGGGGCGAGATAGTTGGTGATGGGATTTGGAAGAGGGGTGTGGTGGTGGTTGGATTTCTCGTGGCTGTACGGCAGAGTTGGTGGTGGTGATGGAGAAGGTGGTGGTTGTTTCTCTGCAGAGGGATGGGGGAGGTGAAGTCGATGGAGAAGAAGGTTGGGGTGTGTTTGGTTGATGGGTATAGGTATTAGGTACTATGGTGTGAGGCGGAGATAGCAAAGTTTGATGATCTGCGACGCTGAGCCGTGGGATGTATAAATGATAGATCGATCTAACGGATATACATGAAGAGCGCGACCGTTGGATTGTATAATACAACGAAATTAACGGCGCAAGATGGAGTTAGGTGTTGTAGTGTTAGACAGGAGCTTCAGACTTTGATGTACTGGTGATGTTGCGACCATTGGATTCAGATGTGTCCAATCTGACGGCTAGAAAGGGAAACGGGTATGGATATAGGAAATGGATCTGGGTGAGGGTTTTGGGCCTTGGATATGCCAAGCCCATATCTTCTTTAAGAACAATTCTTCCTCTTAAAGCCCAGTTCTTATTCTATGGTGGTCTTGTGCACAACATTCTTCGCGGCTTCCTTGCGTAATTCCCCCCGGCTTTTCACTACTTTTCTGCTCTTTTCCGCTCCGCAATTCATCTAACTTTATTTATTACCTAAAAATAGAAAATTAATTAATAAAAATATTTATTCTTGAAAACAATGAAAATACAGAATATGGGATAAAATGTAGAATTAACGCACAAAAGATGAGTTAAATACCAAGAAAAATATATAAAAATATGCACTTTTTAGCACTCATCAGCCAACAGTGAATGCAATTCATAAATAACAACCACGCTTGATGTCTCGAAGAAAAGCTGCCAAGCTCTTGCCGTTGTGCCCGTTTTGCCCGTGGGCTAAATCCCGGACTTAATGAATGTCTCTAGAGAATCAACTTAAATTTTCATAGGAAGCGGCCCCACTTCCAACATCCACATATGTGAGTCCATTAAGAGTGTCCTGCCACACCCCGCCTTAAGCAAATCCATGGTACTCATTAAGATCTTTACAGATCATCCTAAATCATGCAGGTATCACTATCACACAGTTACACCATAGGGAGGGACTAATATAGTGTTGTTCGGACATCACCAAAAATTAGTTGTCTCATTGAACCTTGATCTTGGAGCTCCATTCACAAGGTTTAGTGTTCTTCATGGCGATTTATTTTATGAGCTTAAGTCCCATCCCCCTCGATGTGGATCTAACTACCTCTCTAGATAATCCTTTTGTCAAAGGATCTGCAATATTCTCTTTAGACCTCACAAAGTCTATAGAGATGATACCAGTAGAGAGTAGTTGTTTCACTGTCTTGTGTCTTATTTGTAGATGTATAGACTTTCCGTTGTATACACAATTCTTTGCGCAACCAATAGCAGCTTGACTGTCACAGTGGATTGCGATCGAAGACACAGGCTTGGGCCAGAGTGGAATTCCTCCCAAGAAACCTCGTATCCATTCAGCTTCCTCTCCATCTTTCTCCAAAGGCTATAAACTCAGACTCCATGGTCGATCGAGCAATACATGTCTGTTTGGAAGACTTCCATGACACAGAGGCACCTCCAAGTGTGAAGATGTACCCACTAGTGGGTTTGCACTTATTTGAGTCTGATATCCAGTTAGCATCACAATACCCTTCTAGCACAGCAGGATACTTCCCAAAACTTAAGCAATAGTTTGAAGTTCCTCTCAGGTACCGTAGTACTCTGTAGAGAGCATTCCAGTGATCCTTCCTAGGGTTGCAAGTGTACCTGCTTAATCTACTCACAGTGTAGGCAATGTCAGGTCTAGTGCAGTTCATCAAATACATAAGACTGCCAATAATGCGAGAATACTCAAGTTGAGAAATTCCCACACCCTTGTTCTTTTTCAAGTTACAATTGGGATCATAAGGAGTACAGGTTTAGCATTTTGATGATTGAATCTCTTAAGCACAGTTTCAGCATAATGAGATTGATTAAGACTATATCCATCAGACGTCTTTCTGATTTTCATCCCTAAGATTATATCTGCGGGGCCTAAGTCTTTCATGTCAAAATTTTTGTTAAGCATGCTTTTAGTGGTATTAATAATATCGAGGTTACTACCTAATATGAGCATATCATCAACATACAGGCACACAATAACATGAGAATCATCCACTGATTTAATGTAAACACATTTGTCAGATTCATTAACCTTGAAGCCATTAGATATCATTACATGATCAAATTTTTCATGCCACTGTTTAGGTGCTTGTTTTAAACCATACAGGGATTTGTTTAATTTGAATACTTTGTCTTCAAAACCTTTCACAACAAAACCTTCATGTTGGTCCATATAAATTTCTTCATTCAATTCACCATATAAAAATGCAGTTTTAACATCCATCTGATGTATATGAAAATCATAAATAGAAGCAATGAAAATCAACATCCTAATAGAAGTGATTCTTGTTACCGATGAATAGGTATCAAAGAAATCTAATCCTTCCCGTTGTTTATAGCCCTTAGCTACGAACCTAGCTTTGTGTTTTTCTATAGTTCCATCTGTTCTAAGCTTCCTTTTGAAGACCCACTTGCAACCTATGGTTTTACTACCAGGAGGTAAGTCTACAAGCTCCCAAGTTTCGTTTTGTTGAATGGAATCCCACTCATTAATCGAAGCTTCTTTCTAGAAGAGAGCTTCCGGAGAAGTCATAGCTTCCTTATAGGTTCGGGGTTCAGACTCTACAATAAGAGTCACAAAATCTGGACCGAAACTTTTCTCGGTTCTGACCCTCTTACTTCTTCTAGGTTCGGTCTCAACATCTAAAAACGGGGGCTGACTAGTCGAAAGAACATCTGAGAGGTCATCGTGGACCCTTTTGCGAGGTCCAGACCCTAAAGGAAAAATGTGTTAAAAAACACTGCATCTCTAGATTCCATTATGGTGTTCTGACCAATGACCATGAACCTATAAACACTAGTGTGCTCAGGATAGCCTAGGAAAACACAATCCACAGTTTTAGGTCCTATTTGGGTTTTCTTGGAGCGAGGAATGACCACCTTGGGAAAACACCCCCACACTTTAAAGAATGCATAGGAAGGTTGTCTACCTCTCCATAACTCATATGGAGTTTTGTCAGATTTCTTAAATGGAACTCGGTTCAAGATATAGCAAGCAGAGAGAATTTCTTCCCCCCACAAGTTCGTAGGTAGCCCTGAACTAGCTAACATAGCGTTCACCATATCTATGAGTGTTCGGTTTTTTCTTTCAGCTACTCCATTCGACTCAGGTGAAGAAGGTGCAGTAGTTTCATGAATGATGCCATTAAGTTTGCAAAATTCTCCTATAGGTATCACGTACTCACCGCCTCGGTCTGACCTAAGAGTTTTAATTGTAACACCTCTTTGATTTTCTACTTCAAGTTTATATAATTTGAAAGTGTCTAAGGCTTCATCTTTACTTCTAAGAAGATAAACCTGACAATATCGTGAGTAATTATCTATAAAAGTGATGTACCATTTTTTACCACCTCTAGTTGGTGTTGATTTCAAATCTCCTAAATCCGAGTGGATTAGTTATAGGGGATTTGTACTACGTTCAATCTTTTTGTTAAAGGGTTTTCTTGCATATTTAGATTCAACACAAATTTCACATTTATGACATCTGTCAATGTTTATTTTAGGAATGCAGTCTAAATTAGCAAGTCTTTCAATAGATTTGAAATTAACATGTCCTAGTCTATCATGACATACATGTGAGGAGTCACAAACATAAGCAGAACAAGATGCATTAACATTCAAGTTCTAAGAAAGTACACTAAGATTAATCATGTTTGCAGTCACATAACCTTTTCCTACGAAGTCACCACCCTAAGAGATTACAACTTTGTTAGACTCAGCTACAAATTTAAAACCTTTCCCAAGCAAGATGGTTTCTGATATATGATTCTAGCATATGTCCGGGACGTGATACACGTCATTCAATGCGATAGTTTTTCCTGAA
The DNA here is from genome assembly GCF_003573695.1 of Papaver somniferum. Taxonomy (NCBI): domain Eukaryota; kingdom Viridiplantae; phylum Streptophyta; class Magnoliopsida; order Ranunculales; family Papaveraceae; genus Papaver; species Papaver somniferum. Next base: position 49,028,294 of record NC_039362.1, on the reverse strand, counting down.
GTGAGCTTCAATTCAACCTTGCCTTTTCCCACCACTTTAGCGGTGGAAGAGTTTCCCATAAACAATTTCTCATCGTCTCCTACTTTGTTATAGGAGGAGAAAGCATTTTCTGAACTTGCAGACATGCCTGGTGGCTCCAGAATCTAACCACCAGTCTCTAACATTGGTCACATTAGAGACAAGGTTGACTTCACACACCATGCCAGTAAAATATCCAGACTCATCTACTATGTTTGCCTTATTTTTCTGTTTTGGATCATTTTTGGTCTTTTTAGGTGCCCTACAGTCTTTGGCCATATGACCAGTTTTTCCACAATTATAGCAGTCGCCTTTGATGGTGTTTTTGGAGACACCACCCCTAGGCTTAAGATTGTTACCTTTGGAGTTTCGACGTTTGTTACCATTTTTGCTGGATTCTCCATGTTTTTTCTTTGACACAGTATTATCGTCCAGGACATGAGCTTTGTTGGACATGTATTTTCTCAGCATCAGGCTCTTGTCCTTGCAGCACAGAAGTTCCTCACCCTGGATCTTTTTCCCCAGTTGCACCATGGTAATTTCGCGATTCTTGTGTCGCAGCCTCCTCTTGTACTCGTTCCATGAGGGTGGAAGCTTTTCAATCACTGCAGATACTTGTAGAGCTTCATCAATATGCATGCCTTCAGCAAGAATTTCGTTGATGAGTAGATGGAGTTCGACGAATTGTTCTACTACAGGCTTTTCATCAGTCATCTTATATTCCAGGTACCTAGCCACCAAGAACTTCTTGCTTCCAGCAGCCTCAACAAGAAATTTTTCTTCAAGGGCTTCCCATAAATCAAAAGCAGTAAAATTTTCTTTTGCATTATAAAAGTCGTACAAGGAGTCATCCAGACGTTAAGAATATGGTTTTTGCACATGTAGTTCTTCCTAGTCCACCTATCCAGTCTATCTTCATAACCGCGGTCATGAAGCCTTCTCGAGGGTCTTTCTAAGGCAACTTCATCTAACCTTTGGTCTTTTAAGAAGAATAACATTTTGGACTGCCATCGTTTAAAGTCTTTTCCACTAAACTTTGGGGATTTGTATACCGTACTCTTTCCCATGTTGTTACAGCAAAAAATATAGTAATGAAGGATATTTCCTTTAGATTGTTGGACAAAATGTAACTGCAATTGTAATAATTGAGAAGAAAATACTTATCTCAAACCGACGCTTGAATGATGATGTTGGAGATGCACATATAATGGTAGCAGGAACTAGTAGATGCACGTATGAGATACGCTGACCTAAAGGCAATATCGCCTGCTACTCCTCTGAGATGTTATAGCAGTTGGCGAGTCACCTCCAGGATACAACTACTGATTGTACCCCTCAATGTAGCATACAAAGAAGGTACTCTAAGAACTTGGCAGAGATTTATGAAGAAGTTGAAATAGTTACAGAGAAAATAAAACAGTAGCAGAGAAAAATAAGAGAGGAAGAAGCTATTTCTCCTCTTTTGTGTTTAATGAGATGAAAACTACTCTCTTATATAGTGTTTTGTGAGGTTACAAAACAAGAGGAAAAAGCCATGCAACAGACCATGCGTATGACAGAAATACTGGTAATGTTTTTTTAAAAACAGTGCAAGACCAAATCAGAGAGTTGTTTTTTCCAGACATAGATCAGAGTGTTGCTTTTGAAGAAATCAGCTTTGTCAGAAAGAAACTTTTCCAGAAAACAACTTTGTCAGAAAACAGCTTTTACTATAGGCAGGAAAACAACTTTGTCAGAATTACTTTAAGCAAGAAACGAACAGCTTTGTCAGATTAGCTTTTGTCAGTGTTTTCTCACGCATGCCAACAGGAGAAGATTTTTGTTTTGACCAAAAAATCTAGGTGAGATACACGTTTGAAAATTTCAGCAAAAAGATAGGTCTGTGAACCCACACCCACACCCGAACCCGACCCGACCCGACCGACCAGACGGACGGCGGCGTGCGTGCTACAGTGCGAAGCACTGAGCGTACGGGAAAGGAAACCTTGCCCTAGTCTAGGTCTTCTCCCTCACACAAAAGTGTGTTGACCCAAAGGGCCATGTCATTTAGCCAATTCTATGGTATTTAAGTTTAAAATTCTTTACATTTTAGTCTATGTGGGACTAATGTTTTAACTATTCACATGAAAAAACAATTGGTAGGCAATAGGTCTAGGGATCAAATTATAGTCCATTTTTATTCGGTTTTAAAACAAAAACCCGATTTTTCCAACAATCCCCCACATGAATGATAAAACATGTCGACAAAAAATACGAGAAAACAGAATACATCAAAAATAGGCTAAGGTGTCCCAGAGATTGAACCTTAACTTAGTGAGAGGTTACCGGAACTGCTTGTTGAAACGGTGAACACAATGTCTTGAACCGCCTACAGTGAATGCAATTCATAAATAACAACCTCGCTTGATGTCTCGAAGAAAAGCTGCCAAGCTCTTGCCGTTGTGCCCGTTTTGGCCGTGGGCTAAATCCCGGACTTAATGAATGTCTCTAGAGAATCAACTTAAATTTTCATAGGAAGCGGCCCCACTTCCAACATCCACATAGGTGAGTCCATTAAGAGTGTCCTGCCACACTCCGCTTTAAGCAAAGCCATGGTACTCATTAAGATCTTTACAGATCTTAATAAATCATGCAGGTATCACTATCACACAGTTACACCATAGAGAGGGACTAAGATAGTGTTGTTCCGACATCACCAAAAATTAGTTGTCTCATTGAACCTTGATCTTGGAGCTCCATTCACATGGTTGAGTGTTCTTCATGGCGGTTTATTCTATGAGCTTAAGTCCCATCCCCCTCGATGTGAATCTAACTACCTCTCTAGATAATCCTTTTGTCAAATGATCTGCAATATTCTCTTTAGACCTCACAAAGTCTATAGAGATGATACCAGTAGAGAGTAGTTGTTTTACTGTCTTGTGTCTTCTTTGTAGATGTATAGACTTTCAGTTGTATACACTATTGTTTGCGCAACCAATAGCATCTTGACTGTCACAGTGGATTGCGATCGAAGACACAGGCTTGGGCCAGAGTGGAATTCCTCCCAAGAAACCTCGTATCCATTCAGCTTCCTCTCCATCTTTCTCCAAAGGCTATAAACTCAGACTCCATGGTCGATCGAGCAATACATGTTTGTTTGGAAGACTTCCATGACACAGACGCACCTCCAAGTGTGAAGATGTACCCACTAGTGGATTTGCACTTATTTGAGTCTGATATCCAGTTAGCATCACAATACCCTTCTAGCACAGCAGGATACTTCCCAAAACTTAAGCAATAGTTTGAAGTTCCTCTCAGGTACCGTAGAACTCTGTAGAGAGAATTCCAGTGATCCTTCCTAGGGTTGCAAGTGTACCTGCTTAATCTACTCACAGTGTAGGCAATGTCAGGTCTAGTGTAGTTCATCAAATACATAAGACTGCCAATAATGCGAGAATACTCAAGTTGATAAATTCCCTCACCCTTGTTCTTTTTCAAGTTACAATTGGGATCATAAGGAGTAGATACAGGTTTAGCATTTTCATGATTAAATCTCTTAAGTACAGTTTCAGCATAATGAAATTGACTAAGACTATATCCATCAAACGTCTTTCTGATTTTCATCCCTTAGATTACATCTGCGGGGCCTAAGTCTTTCATGTCAAAATTTTCGTTAAGCATGCTTTTAGTGGTATTAATAATATCGAGGTTACTTCCTAATATGAGTATATCATCAACATACAGGCACACAATAACATGAGAATCATCCACAGATTTAATGTAAACACATTTATAACTTCATTAACCTTGAAGCCATTAGATATCATTACATGATCAAATTTTTCATGCCACTGTTTAGGTGCTTGTTTTAAACCATACAGAGATTTGTTTAACCAAGGAGTCATCCAGACAGTTAAGAATATGGTTTTTGCACATGTAGTTCTTCCTAGTCCACCTATCCAGTCTATCTTCATAACCACGGTCATGAAGCCTTCTCGAGGGTCTTTCTAAGGTAACTTCATCTAACCTTTGGTCTTTTAAGAAGAATAACATTTTGGACTGCCATCGTTTAAAGTCTTTTCCACTAAACTTTGGGGATTTGTCTACAGTACTCTTTCCCATGTTGTTACAGAAAAAATATAGTAATGAAGGATATTTCCTTTAGATTGTTGGAGAAAATGTAACAACAATCGTAATAATTGAGAAAAAATACTTAGGTCAAACCGACGCTTGACTGATGATGTTGGAGATGCACAGATAATGGTAGCAGGAACTAGTAGAGGCACGTATGAGATACGCTGACCTAAAGGAAATATCGCCTGCTACTCCTCTGAGATGCTATAGCAGTTGGCGAGTCACCTCCAGGATACAACTACTGATAGTACCCCTCAATGTAGCATACAAAGAAGGTACTCTAAGAACTTGGCAGAGATTTATGAAGAAGTTGAAATAGTTACAGAGAAAATAAAACAGTAGCAGAGAAGAATAAGAGAGGAAGAAGCTACTTCTCCTCTGTTGTGTTTAATGAGATGAAAACTACTCTCTTATATAGTGTTTTGTGAGGTTACAAAACAAGAGGAAAAAGCCATGCAAGAAACCATGCGTATGACAGAAATACTGGTAATGTTTGTTTAAAAACGGTGCAAGACCAAATCAGAGAGTTATTTTTGCCAGGCATAGATCAGAGTGTTGCTTTTGAAGAAATCAACTTTGTCAGAAAGAAACTTTTCCAGAAAACAACTTTGTCAGAAAACAACTTTTACTTTAGGCAGGAAAACAGCTTTGTCAGAATTACTTTAAGCAGGAAACAAACAGCTTTGTCAGATTAGCTTTTGTCAGTGTTTTCTCACGCATGCCAACAGGAGAAGATTTTTGTTTTGAACAAAAAATCTGTGTGAGATACACGTTTGAAAATTTCAGCAAAAAGATAGGTCTGTGAACCCACACCCGAACCCGAACCCGACCGACCGGACGGCGGCGCGAAGCACTGCGCTTACGGGAAAGGCAACCTTGCCCTAGTCTAGGTCTTCTCCCTCACACAAAAGTGTGTTGACCCAAAGGGCCATGCCCTTTAGCCAATTTTATGGGATTTAAGTTTAAAATTCTTTAGATTTTAGTCTATGTTGGACTAATGTTTTAACTATTCATATGAAAAAACAATTGGTGGGCAATAGGTCTAGGGATCAAATCATAGTCCATGCTTATTCAGTTTTAAAACAAAAACCCGTTTTTTCCAACAATTATATACTATAAACTTTTAACTTTCCGCTATAAGGAAACTATAAAAATTAATGATAAAATGCAGTCCGGTTCTGAACTTGCAAAACTAATGTTACTTTCCGAATGCATTTCCAGGCTTGGCAGCTACATACTGTCTGAATCTTAATGTATTACAAGCTTGGGTGATATGGAACCTCTGCAACGTTGAAAACAAGATGATTTCGGTAAAAAGAATTCTTCGATTTTCAAACGTTACGAGTGAAGCTCCATTGAAGATTGAAGAGTGCAAACCAAAACCAGAGTGGCCAACTGAAGGAACTATCGAAATCAATAATCTCCATGTACAATACAACATTTCACTTCCCATGGTTCTCAAAGGAGTCTCTTGCATATTCCCTGGAGGAAACAAGATTGGAGTAGTCGGCAGAACGGGTAGTGGCAAGTCAACTCTCATTAAAGCTTTATTTAGACTGGTTGAACCTTTAGAAGGATCAATAACAATAGATGGTGAAAATATTAGTTGCATGGGTTTGCATGATCTGAGGTCTAGGTTGAGTATAATACCACAAGACCCAACACTCTTTCGAGGAACTGTCCGAACCAACTTAAGTCATCTAAATGAACATTCTGATTTAGAATTATGGGAGGTAAGTTACAAACATCGATGCGCTCTACAATTCTTAAACATTCTCTACAATTTTCATTGTTTTGCCTGAGCTAGTTGTTATCTCAGGTTATAAAAAAATGTCATCTCGAAGGGATAGTAAAACAAGATCAAAGACTTCTTGATGCACCCGGTATGTATCTAAAACTAAAATAAGAAAAACTATATCATGTGTACCCATTCCCATTGTAGAATGTGGTTTACAGAGTTTCAAAAACTGATTTGCGGTTGTTGAAGATGGAGAAAATTGGAGCGTAGGTCAGAGACAGTTGGTTTGCTTAGCTAGAGTATTATTACAGAAGAGGAGAATTCTAGTGCTTGACGAAGCTACTGCTTCAGTTGACACAGCAACAAATAATTTGATTCAGAAGACAATAAGACGAGAAACTAAAAGTTGCACAGTCATTACAGTGGCTCATCGAATCCCCACGGTCATTGACAGTGACTTGGTTCTAGTTCTTAATGAAGATATGAAATGTACAAGTAATCACATACCTAGTTAGCAATTCGGGATTCGACAAACGTACGGAACGGCAAACGTACGAGTATTATACGGTTTTGTAAAATCCAGATTCGGTCCAAAATTCGGTCAACGGGACGTGATTCGTCAGTAATTCGGAACGGCATACGTACGTGTATAATTCGATTTATAAATGTGAGTTCGGCTCTGAAAATTCGGTATCTATATAACAAATAATTTGTATTTATAAGGTCATAGACCAATTTTATGCATATGTGTGAGTTATTTAAAGAAAAAATAAACTTAATATGATGATATTAATTATATATACAACATTAGTCATCCAAGAGGACGTCATATGGTGGTTTAGATGCTTGGTTAGTGAGTTTGAAATCTCTCTCACCTTCACCTTCAAATCTCTTCAGTCATTTTTGTTTCATAAAAATTACAACACGTCTAATATTGGGTCGTGTATGCTCGGGAGGCAGTAAAGCCCAAAAAGTAGGGTCTTTGAAAACGTAAAAGCTAAAGAATTTATGGCAAATTAAACGGACGTATCATTCGGGATACGTAAAATTCGTGAACGATTCGTAAATAATCCGGGAATGCCAAATAATACGCGACTTGGGTTCGGAGTTGCAAACATTCGCGAATAAGACGATAAAATTCGTGATATGTAAAAATTCGTGAATCATTCACGAACTTACTAACTAGGATCACATACTCCTAGCTAGCTTACATTATGACATTCTAATAATTTGGCATGTTTTGTCTTGTGATATGATATGATTTTACAGGTGAAGTTTTAGAGTATGATGCACCGGCTAAGTTGCTTAAAGAAAATTCATCTGCTTTTTCAAAAGGGATAATTGGAGTTTAGTGCTCAAGTTTTGACCAACACTAAGTTTTGGTCTAACATTTGTCCAACGTTAGGGCTTGGTATCTGTAGTGGACGTTGACCCACGTGGACCAGGTAAGATCTTGACTTCCGTTTAAATATTTATTTAAAAAATAAATTGTCTAAAAAACCCATGGAATCGCTCAGAGCATCCACTTCTTGGGTGCCTATAGCTGTCCCTTCTCTTTTGACCTAATTAAATTAGGTCGGACTGAAAGATAAATCAGTTCTTCCCCCTTTTCTCTTCTACTTCTCAATGTATGTTGCTGCTGCTTCTTAATCCACAGAGACAAAATCAGAAAGAAGAAAAGAAAATGAGAGAAGAAATTTTAACCTAACATACTAATTTACTGATTCAAGTCTGTTTTTATTTGGCAACTCAAATGGTGAATTAGGTTTAGATTTTGATTTGATTTCATTTGGTTCGGAATTTGATTTGATCGATCAAAGAAATTGGTCAATTTGTGAAGAAGAAGAGTGGAGAGATGAGTACGGGGAAGCAACATACAGTTCGAGACCTTATCGATGAAGCAAAGAAACAGATTGTTTTGGTGGCTGTCTGCGTTGTTGGATTGTGAGGTGCTTGTGACAAAACCTCAATGTAACCCACTATCTCAGTAAACCCACTTCCAATCCAATCCAACAAATTCCCCTTGCAGCTTCTTGTGATAATTGACAGAAGAGAAAGAACTAAAATTGCTGCCGTGATTCAAGTGATTAAATTCTTACAGAAAAAACATTTCAAGTAATTAAAGGTTTGGAGATTACAATTAGATGAAGAATTAGATGGATTAAGGTCGAGATTACAAAATAATAAGGTTGATTCTACTGCTGATGAAGGAAACTAGGGCAGGAAAGAAGAAATGGATTGAGAGGAGATGATTCTGGAGTTGTTAGTGTTTCCAGCAAAGAATCGAAGACGGGGTTTGTCGATGCTTGGTTTTAACTGAGAATGAAGAGTTGGGACTGAGAGGAATTGAGGAAAGGATTTTGCTCTTGCGCTAGATAAAACTTGATATAGCAGCAAAATAACTTAGCACGTGGCGTTTTTATGATGTCACCCAACCAAAATATTAACTCTAGTTAAATGCAAACTTTAACCTTATTTTAGATAGGTCCGACTTCCAACCAGAGAAGACATGAACCACTGGGTAATTTGTTACTCGGGAAGATTCACGAGTAAGAGCATACGGCAATGGCAGAACAGTACAGATTCAAATATTATGAACCTTCAAAAATTCAAAAATTCGATATAGTCCTATAGATTTAACTTCCGTTCGTCATTTGCATGATTAAACTGCAATTCTAGTAGTAAAACACACCCGTGGATTATAATAGGATCTCCATCAAGAGGACTGACATCATCAGGGATGATATCACCAACCTTGGTTCTGATTTTATCTCCAGGATCAAGAACAACAGCATCTTCCCATTTCCGGTGTTCATCACGACATATCATATGAAACTAATATTCACCATAATTTAGCTACTACTACCACCACCCACGGTAATCATCCATTAAATTAGAGAAACATGCAGAAGTGGGTTTACATTAGCTTAGTGTTTATCATGATAGAAATCTTCATCGATAACAATTAGCTATGACAAAACAGTTGTGAGAGGTTACTAACAATTTATTATACATGTCGATTTGGAGTACAGTCGGAAAAAATGATATACTCATTGATTAACGAACTCTAGCATCTACTTAACCAATTGAAAAATGAAGGAAGCGAAGAACATATAAAATAAAACAAGGGAAGAACGGGTGTGCCAATAACTAAAAACCATAAAGCATCAGGCAGCAGATAAAAGGCGGGAGTACTCTCTAACCAGGGTTAGAGCTTGGGTTGGATGTTATCAAAAAAGTGCCACATGCTCTGTTATTATGCTGCTAGATCATTTTTGATCTAGCAGCACTAGAGAAAAATCTTTTCCAGGAATTGATGTTGTCTGTGTATGAAAGATATGGAAATTAAATATTTACTGCTATGAGTTTGAGAAGAAGACAACGGGGAACAATACAGATTTATGGTTTTGAAGCTGGAGAGGGTGTTACTGCTGTGGGTTTGCTGGTTTTGGTTAGATGGTGGATTAGCTGGTGGTGCCGTCTCAATGGGGAAGAATTGTTTTCTTCTCTTGATGATAGTGGTGGGCGGAGGCAGCGACGGCTTGGAGGAGGATGAGAAGGTGAAAGAATTAGGTTAATATTGAATGGTTATTGTGTAAATATTAGTAGAGTTAAGGATAGAATTGTAATCTAGTTAAATAAATACACTATCATATTAATTTATTAATAATTACTTAACAAAACTTATGACTTAACCTTGTCAACGCGAGTCAACGTCTAGTCCAGATACCAAGCCCTAACGTTGGACAAATATTAGACCAAAATTTAGTGTTGGTCAAAACCTGAATACTAAACTCCAATTATCCCTTTTCAAAATTGGTGATGACGTTCTTAAGAAAGTCTGCCAAGAATGCTCAATAATCCAATACCCGACATATATATTTTACAACGAAAGATATGTATAAAGTTTATCAACCACATTTGTATGCATCGGTGTACCCAGAAAAAAGATGTTCAAGAGTTTATCACCATATGAAATTACCACCATCAATTATCAATTATGGTTGAATATTTGATCGATTTCAAATATGGCAAATAGGTACTGCCTCAACACATCTTCATCTTAGTGAGATGCACAACCTCCTCAACACTCACCTGTATTGCCAGGCTTCACTGCCTCAAGACATCTTCACCCTAGTGTCGAGACGTATTACTTCCCCAACACTCACCATTGTGTTGTCAGGCTTCAATGCCTTAACAAATCTTCATCTTAGTGTTGAGACGTACAACCTCCTCAACACTCACCTGTGTTGTCAGGCGTCACTGGCTCAACACATCATAGAGTTGATGGCTCCACCACCTCAACACTCATCTTTGTATTCAAGGCTCAACTGCCTCAACACTCATCAGTTCAGACTCCACTGCTTAAATACATCTTTTTGGTGTTCTCGGCATCAACGTGCTAGAAGGATAATTGCTACTTGCATCGGCGCTTCATTGGTCATGTCATGTTCAGGACCCGAGCCGGCTGCTCTCTTTCTGGTAGAATCTATCTACTTCGTATTATTAATTTTATTTTCTTCTGTCACCACGTGCAAAGCAGGGGATTTAATGTTGATGGTGGTTTTTAGTTCAGGGCTAAAACAGTAAAAAATGCCATATGTCTGTCTTCATTCTACAAGGAAGAAGAGCGACTAAGAGCTGATGAGTGTCTATACCTCTCTGCTTACATATATAGAATAATATTGGCGCATGTTGCAATAATCCTAAATATTCTATAAAATTTTATTAAAATTAAGCTCCTGGTTGCATTATTAATTAATACAGAGCCTATTGCGTATCCATTTTATGCTGTGTTCCCAGCTGAACTCTTAGTGATGACATGACATGACGTTTAATGTTCATTCTTAGCTGAGTAACATTAATCTCCCGAAGTCTTTGAATTAAGATGTGCGTGAAGGTACCTGATCAGAAGCGGGCAAGCTGTAACAATAAGACCAGAGTTGTGCTACTCCTCGTAAGAGTAAAAAATTAATAATTTTGTGTTAATATACAAAAATTGGTTAATTTTGTGTCAATTTTGCAAAACTCAAATTTTTAACCTGATTTTTTGTCGACTCACAAAAATTAGGGTTTTGCCCTAAATTGGAGCAAGCACGATATCTTGATCCCCATTGGTCTAGACTAAACCTAGTCAAGCTAGAAAGTTGTCCCATCATGGAGTTAGTAGGATTAAAATCCTAACGGAAGTTGGAAAACTAAGCAAAAGCGGCTGGTTTGCTCTAGTTCACGTCTCCGATGGACGACCGGCATTGCTTCATATTATCCTCCACGCGCCCTTCTTTCCTCTCGACCAGTCACGTCCATCTACGCTATAAGCTCCGCTTTAAATTATTAGTGGAAGTAGGCCGGTCGAAGTGTTTAAATTTTTTAAGAAAATAGATCTTGGCCGGTTAAATTAGCTAACCTAAACTCTTGCAAGCTCGATAAATAAGGTGTTGTTTTGATGGCCGGACATCCATCTATTGCTTCGACCAATCACATCGCTCCTAGCTCACCTGCTCCGCTCCCGCCAATCAGATCGCTTATAACCTACCTGCTCTGCTCCGGCCAATCTAACTAGTCTATCTCCTAACATGACCGAACAAGCATGTCCCATGGTTCTCGCATGTCACTCCTCTTCCATTCTGAGCAATCAGAACGCTCAAAGCTGACCTGACAACTTGGTTTCACACCGACCAATCATATCTCTTCAACTTGATCGGACGATATCCAAAAGGTCACCAAAGGTTGGACGAACATATAGGATCAATTGTTAAATAATTTGAGTATGATCTATATTCCAAAAGTTTCATATGAATGTCTAGTATAACATACTAAAAAATCACATCAATCAGATTAACGAGCTAAAAGATACATCTTAAAGAGCGAGCTAGGTCATGGCTGAAAACTGACGGAATTCTTCCTAAATTCTTCCTGAGTTTTCCTGTCAGGCTGTTTTCACCACCTAAACGAGCTCAAAATCTAAATATTTCGGGGTGGGAAGATATGAAATTCTTTTCTGATAAGAATGGAGGGGAGGATCACCAAAATCCGACTTCGTATAAAAATTCTGCAGCAGTTTTAGTGAAGGGTCTCACATATGAATTTTCTGACTACGAAATTTCACGAATTTCTTTATATATTAACATAAACTTCCATTCATTCTTTCATTCAAGAGGTGGATTAATGTGATTATGAGACCCTATTACTTGCTCCATATCATGTGGACTTTACCTCACAAACAGGCACGCCTTAGTCATAAAAATCACGACTAAGAGCCACTCTCTACCAAAAATACTCGAGACATCAACCATGTCACAAACTAGGGGATGTCCATAAGGATATTGGTATGGTGGTTTACAACATGCGATTTGCAATACACCCGTTATGAGAATGTAACAGGAAGAGCGAGCAGTTAACGAGTGAAGAAGAAGTGGGTACACAACCGTCCAGTCCTACCTTCATAGTAGGAGCATGGTTTTACCACCTTCATACGTCTACACTACTTCACTACTCCACAACTCCCACTTCCTATGAGATCAAGGTGTTCGACTATGACTTAATATAAATAGATTTTCAATCTATTCAATCAACAACCAATACAAGCATCAAGAGTACAGAGAACACACGTCTTTTTATATATTTTACAAGCATGTTCCACATTCTGATACAAGTCATAAAACAACCATACCTTATAGAGCCCGTCTCTCTGATCTCAACACCTTCTCTGCTTCCCTCCCTAAGATCAACCCTTCTCCTTTTTGTGACTGAAGCAAGACTGGAGCGGCCATTTCTTGGTTTAGGCCAGAATTGTACAGATTGATTTCTCGAATCTAAAGTATTTCTGTGCAGTACATTTGTTTAGGGTCTAGACTCGTTTCTCATCAACTTACCCATTTTTACTATTTTCTCCGAAATCAGTTTTTACCCTACTCCAAGTTCACAAAAAAAACCTCTAAAATTTATGAACAGACCCATAAAGCACAAAAAAGAAATGGACAAGATATTACAACAATTCTAAACAATTTAAACCCAGTTCAAACTATAAACCCTAATTTCCTTTTTGTAAACCCTACCTTCATTTCAATGCCCATATAATGATCACAACGTTTATTCGATCACAATAACCATATAAAAAAAAAAAAAAACTAAATCAAAATTACGGTTTGAATTGCTTACCTGCTCTTCCCTTTGTTAAGAAATTTATTTCTTAAATTAAGGTATCAGCTCTTTACTCTGACGACGATCATCTTTAGTTCTCGACGTCGATCTATGTCCTCTTCTCGATCTATGACACCTATATACTTCTCCTTCTCTAGATCTAGCTTTCTCTATAATTCTCCCTCCCTCGATCTCTGTCTCTCTTTCTTTCCAAATGTTTGTGTGGATGAGCCTAGTTTAAAAGAGAAGAGAAGATTAGTACCCCACGCGTGTGCCAACACATGAGATAGATAGACAGATGACAATCAAAATCCACGTGTAATACTTTGTCCACGTTTCACATCTTTATGGTGCCACATGCCAACGTAAATCTGTTCATTCATATCTTTATGGTGGCTGGAGCTGGTGTAGTAGCACGGGAGGCAAGCTGTAGGGTGGTTGGAGCTATGTGTATAGGCCTAGGCATTACTTCTAATTATTTGGCAGAACTTTATAGCATAATAATAGGCCTGGAGTGGGCAGCGCCATGGGGTTTCAGGAAAATTCTAATTCGTTTAGACTCTTCCAGTGTCATTCGTGCTTTGGAAGATGATTCATTACCATGGTTTGCTCAACAACAGTGGTTTGTAGTGAGGAGTTTGTTTGATTCAATTAGATTTGTGCACACTTATCGTGAAGCAAATTTTGCAGCTGATAAAATGGCCAAGCGTGGGTGTTTGTTGGAAAATGGAGTGAGGATGTACTATGTTGGTTTTCTGGTTTTTTTAAGCTCAATTGAGTGGACAAATGTAACTTATTATCGTTTTAAGTAATTTTGTGAGTTTTTGGGGTTGTTGTGACCTCTTTTCTCACATACTGTAAATATTTTTTTATTCAATATAATTTTTGACTTATCAAAAAAAAAAAACTTTTACCAGTTCGAAAAGTGTATTTTAGAGGGCCCATATGTCTCATCTGCAACATCCGACCGTATGTTGTTTTCGAGATTTGTATTCCCTAAGATCCTAGCACGTGCCATCATGTTACATCTTTCACCATTCATTTTGATAGAAGGGTATGGACATTTATGAACATCATTGACTGGTCAAAATTCACAAGGTTGACTACTTAACTATATAAACTAACGAAATGAGGCACTTTTACTAATTTCAAAATGGCCGGTGCATTTTGCCTATTTTCCCTTTCAAAAATATGAATGTTTTTTATACTAATCTAGTGTTACTTATACATCAATTACACTTGTACAATATTAAGATTAAAAGTTTATTTTGCTTTGGACTCTAAAGTTCAACTTATTTTAACATATGACATTGAGTCCTTTTGCAATAGCAATGCGCGTCTTTGTTACCTATTTTAATTTTAACAACAATGTTATGTAAACTTATTTCGTTTTGGTCATTTTATTTATAATACAAAACTATCCCTTCTCTCACACTTATTCACGTCACTATCTTCTTCTTTATTTTCATCCTCTTCTTCTTTACTTTTCTCTCTCTTCTCAAAATAAATGAAAGGAAAACATGAAATTTGAATATCTCTCAAACTATAAGTCGATCTTTTTTTAATATTCGGAAAAATCTCGGCGAGATCTATCCAATGATTACCCACTGTACTATGTTTCAAAGCTTTAATTTTTGCGGGTATCAGTAAAGGTAGTACATATTCAAAAATGAACATTATTTATATAGTAGTTTATTCTAGCAATTCATTTTTCAGTATGAAGTCGTATGGTATTTTATTTTTAGCAGTTCATTTAGTGGAATGAACTCGTATGGTAGTTCATTTTACAGAATGAACTCGTGTGGTAATTCATTAAAGAAGTTCATTTTGTAGAATGAACCTGTTTGATAGTTCATTTCATATTATTCATTATGTAGAATGAACTCGTATGATAGTTCATTTGTAGAATGAATTTGTATGGTAGTTCATTATAGCAATTCAGGACCAAACTGACACATTGTATTTTATACTATGACCAATTGATAATTTTTATCTTTTTTCCCTCTGCTTCTTTCTAAGTGCAGTCCGCCAGTTTTTACGGTTAAATTTGAGATATGAATGTTATGATTTGGTTTACTGTAAAGGAAAAAGTATGTTGGTAGAATAAAAAAAAAAAAAAAAAAACTATTGCAGTCACAAAAGAGCTAGTGATTTCCTCTGTAGTCCTTCACTAACCTTTTAATATCCTTTTTATACTTCATTTGGTGTTTTTAGGTACTTCTTAGAGAAGAGGTGAACGACCATGTGATCACCTTGGAAAGAGCTCTCACATTATTCACTGTTAATCCCATATTAATTCATTAATTTGTATTTGATTAATTTATTAGTTTACGTAACTCTAGTTTTTTTCCTAGCGAAATATCCAGTATAACGAAGGACTGTTTACTTAAAACTAAGTTAAGAGATTTCGGGTTCAAAACAATAGAAATCTTTTTCATTTTGTCGTTTAACATATTAATTGATGGGAAGCCGGGACATATATTTCGAACAATTAGTATTCGTCCATTGTGTGGCAGCTTATCTTTAATGTCTAATGTGTTCCGTAAATATCTATGGATTAGGTTATTTTAGGAAATATCGCGTTGCATGATGGTAAAAGACTGAATTAACAATATTATTAAGTTGTTACATCATTCGGTTGATATGCAAACCCAATAAAAAAGTGTTATTGCTATTTTAATCCCCTTTTCGAAAGAAGGAGATCCATGGATGCTAATGAGGTACCAGGTCATTGGGAGGGTACCAAGTCCGACAAATAAGAAAATGTGTTGTCTTATATGGAATATGACACCCTTCCAAATAAATTGGTGCCTCATATTATCAACGTTGTTGTGGAGGATCTACTCAAACTTTGATTCTCAAATTATCTCACATTTTGGTCACCTTATCTTTGTTTTATAAAACCTAAACAATGACGGATTTAAAGCTAATATTAGAGGGATATATCTTCTTACAAATCTCTGCGATCTTACTAAAAACGAGTACATTCCAAGACATATAACATCACCATCCAGGAATCACCACCTCCTTCATAAATAAGTCCTGGGCTATGCTTATAGCGTTCAGGACGGAAAAGGATGAAGCCGACCAAAGGTTCAGCTCAAAACCGACTCGGAAAACATGTTTCGGTTCCTAACCTCAGACGTCGATCCTTCTTGGTACATCTTAGAAATGGTCTGTGAAATAAAACAAATCATGAGCCAGATCCCTCACTGCATCGTCAGCTGCAACTACAGGGAAGGAAATCTGGCGGCGTACGGAAATGCTAATCTGGCAGCGTACGGACATACTAATCTGGCAGCGGACAACAGTTAATTGGAGAGCCTTACAATTTTTCTAATAGTCGACTCATAATATATGGTCTTTATTAGGTGTGAGATATATTAGATAAAAATAAATAAGTATCTTCAAAATTGATTAGCACAAATACTTAATTTAGTCGAAAAAGTTTCTAAACATAAACGAGGAATCCGAAAGGACATATTAAATTAGGCTTAGTGTTATCGATCTCCAACATTCAACATTTCTGTTGAGCCGAGTCACTAAAGTTGAATGTTTAAGCCCTATGGGAATCCAAATTTAATCAAAAAAATGTTAAATCATAGACCGTCCAACGCCAAACCATTAGGCGTCTCTTAAAATATTTCTTTGACGCTATACCATTTGGCATTTGACCTAGTCAATATGGTCAAAACGTGAAATGGTTTGGCGTTAGACGCTTAATAGTTATTTGTATTAATCTGTAGTTATAAGTTTACGTATTTAATTCCTAGTGTTGTATTAAGTTATTTGCATTGTATCCCTTAGAGCAACCACAGTCATGAGACGAACCAAATACCAAAAGCCAGACTAAAAATCAAAAAAATTTGGTTTTCCGTGTGTTCAAGCGCAGTGGGAGAATACCAAAATTTGGTGAAGCGTAACTTATATCCACGCTTGATGCGGGACGCAACTTATATCCACGTTTCTTGATGGAGCGTGTTCATAATATGCGTCTGAATGAAACGGAGGTATAATGCGCGCTTGAATGGGACGTAGGTATTATTCACGCCGTGCACGGGACGTAGATGGTAATTGTGTTTGCTGGGACGGAGTTACAAATGGCGTCTCATTCAAACGCAGATAGAAACTGCGTCTGTGTCGTGAAACCAATTCGTCTAACATCTTTCTTCGTCTCTTCTTTTTCCAACACCGACGATTGCAGTAGCTTAATATCAGCCAACCCATCATTCTTTCCAAAAGTTCTCAAACTCGAGCATAACACGAGCAATGCCATATCAGTCACAGCACCATCGGCCAACAACCCCTGACGCCACTGTTCCATTTCTCCATCTTCCGGCAATAGCACAGCTCGAGCAACCAGTTAACACTCTGCATCTCGTTCTGTTGCCGTGAACTTTATCTCTCATTCAGTTGTACGAATCAACGGCCAGTACCATACTCGAGCAAATTTGAGGATCCATTCTTCCTTTGTATGCAGCCATCAACCGATTGGAACAATGGAAGCAACATCAGCATCTCCTGTATCCACTGTTGATGCTGTTAGGTCATCATTATCCCAAGTTTATTAAATCATTACTCATGCCTGAACTCCAAAAATCCATCTAGCTTTCAAAACCATCACCACTGCTGGCTTTTATTCCAACCATTGTGAACCCTTCTCAGATTTTTTTCCTTTCGATAAGAACAACCAGCTTCAGTGAGAAATGCAACTTCATTTGTGTTTGATAGAAGCTAATGAAGAAACGCGGAGGGTAGATGGACAAGAGACGTACATTAAAGATACGCCTAGACACAGACGCTCACAATACATGCGCCCAACCCAGACGTTTTTTATAACTGCGCCTCATTCATACGCCCTTTATACATCCGTCCCATTTCAGGCGTAAGTATTAACATCGTCTGACGCGTTTGAAGGGGGCGGAGTTAATACATGCGCCTGACTCATACGGTGATTATATGCTCGCCTGATTGTATACGGTGATTAAACTTACGCCTGATATCATACGCTCCTAATACTTCCGTCCCACTGTATCTTTTTTAGTCTGGGCCGACGACCACATTTGGTCTCAAACCCTAAATTTGGCGACCAAATTTGGGTTTACTCCTCACCACTGCGATACTTTCTGGGACCAAATTTGGGTTTAGTACCCAAATTTGGTCGTGACTGTGGTTGCTCTTATGTACTTTAAATTATCAATTAGTGAACTTTTTTTCAACCTAATAACATAAAAAATACACGATATTTTTATTAATAGTCGATCACACTCATGTATTCAGTGTACATTGTAGCACAGAACTGTATCCTTTAAGAGCTCATACAGTTCATCATACTTAAATAGTTTCTTTATGTCTTCACAAAATTCGATCCAAAATCTAGTTTTTTGTATATGGCTAGTATCATATAGTTTAAAGATAAAAAATATACAAAGCTTTTGGTTGGTAACCTAGCAGCAAGCTGGGCTCCAACGCTTTTAACAATGCCTAATCTATGAAAAATAAAACAATTAAAACCACTACTAGCGTCGTTGCTAACTAAACAATTATTCAGATGCTTGAAAAAACACAAAGTATCCTCACCCAATTCTCCTAGAGTAGAGAAAGTTAGGACACCCAAACCATGGCCATGTGAAACGCACTTGTCCAAGTATTTTAGAGTGTTTACGTGAGACCGCACTAGATATAGCTTTTCTGGGGATGAAAGAGCGAATTCCTTCACCTGTGAAGGGAGAGACACCTGTGACATCCATACAAACATCCTTTCCATTTTCCCAGTTGAGTACAAGAATATCAGCAGGTTTCAACTCCTTGTCATCATCCGTCAGAAAACCCAAAGAAACTTCCTTACCCGCAGGCACGCCATCTTTGTAAAAAATGTCAGTGATTACATCACGAACAATATCATGTCGAAACTTGGGGCCTATATCCTAAGCACAATGAAGCGCGTGATCCCCAAAGATGTCAATGGATTTGTTACAACTTGGGCATAAGCCATTCTCAACAAGAAATGGGATACCAAGACAATAGCAAAGCACAACTCTAAATTGTCTAGGTCCAAGGTACTGATTAAGACCACTGATGGGTACAACCAATAAATAATTTTGTGCATGCTTGACTCGGTTGAACTGCCACAAGATGAAATCTCTTGCAGACATAGAAAATTGGTCTGGGATTTGCTTCTTAACTGCATCAAAATAAGTGACTACCAGGGAGTGCATGGAAGAGGGGGAAGTATCATCGACACAGTATGTAGAAGGCAAGCCACATACCTGAATAAAATTCTGAAGTGCAAACTGATAAGCAGAGTCTTTTTCAGTTGAGAATGAATTACCAAGAATCACCTTTTGTACCGAAGTAGTCTGACTCTGAGAAGCAAGGTAACAATAGGCGCTTGTGTCAGCCATGGTGTAAATTCCAAGTACGCCATCTTTGATAGGCAAGGTAGCTAATCGTTGTTGTAGAGGACCAAACCCCGCACCATCACCAGTGATAAGAAGTCTCAAGTACTTAAGCAAGTGATCATCAAAAAAGGAAGTAGTTGATTGCAGGGATGCATGATTGTTAGTACGCATTTCAAAATATAATGTAGAAACTCCAGTGCAATTGTGAAGTAATAGCATCTCACTTTGAGGGTCTTTGAGTTTCTTTATTGCAGACGTTAATTGAACAGTCTTATTCACCCTTCTCAACATCATATCAATGATAAAGTTCAAATCTAAACTCACCGGTCCACCCAAAAGTTTAACACCATTAGAAGGTCTACCAATATCAGCAGGGAAAACTCCGCCAGCTGTGCTTCTGGGGTCAGTAGAAGGCCAAAAGGCTTCCGTTTTTTTAACATTAAGATGTAAACCCCTGCATGGTCCTTCAGTTTCGATTATGCTCAGAGCCTTAGCTACCTCTAATGTATCACCAATAATTATACCATTATTAAGGTACCAAGCGTGCAAGTCGAGTTTGCATTGAGAAGCAATAGTCTTCACCAGTGGGTGAAGAGTCAACGCAAAAATCAAGGGACCGAGAGGGTCACCTTGCTGAACTCCAAGTGCAGAAGACAAAATATAATGGTCGTAATAGAGTTTGGCAGGCCTCAAGTAACAAAATTCTACCCAGCGAGAAATACTTGCACAATGAAGGCGAACCTCCTTGATGAGCTGCGATCTGCTCACCATGTTGAAGGCATTGGGAAAGTCAATGAGCAGCATTGACATCTTGTCTGAGTGACCTTTCATCTCCAGTAAACGATTTACAGCATGTAAAATACTTTCCCCACTAGCAGGAATACCAACCCCGAATTGGTAATCACCCAAATAAGATGACATATCCTTTCCAACCGAGAAAACAGCCACTTTCGAAACTCTACGCCATATTGTACCAACTGCAATAGGCCTAATTCCACCTCCAGTTTTAAGTGACGGAGTTAAAGGTGCACTGGCGATAAACTCTCCCAAAACCGCAGGACACCTTCCAGCTAACCAAAGATTGAAAACTCCAGTAATCGAAACGAGTAAATCGTCAGCAACAGCAGCTGCTGCCCCACTAATTGCGTCGACCAAATGATGAGCATGCAAACCATCACGGCTGCATGAAGTGCCTTTTGGGAAGCTCTTGATAGCCCCTAAAACAGCCCGAGAATCCACTGTAATTGGGTCGACCATGGCAGCATCGTCGGGAACAGTGGGAGGAGGCGCAGGTGGATGCTTATCTAGCAATTCAAGGTACGTGCTCTTGTTACAAGGAGCCACCCCAGACGAAGACAACACTCGAATGGCAGCTGTGAAATGGCCACAACTTAGCTTTTTCCAGACAAGTTAACAAGGTAGCTGATCGCTGTCGTATGCGTCAAAAATAATTTCACTTTCCTAAAGTATATGATAAGAAAGAGTTCGTTTCCACAAAGAGGCAATTGTAGTTATTATGTATTCAATTTCCTAAAGTAACCAATTGGGGGGATTTCTGATTTTTATGTAAGCAATAAAAGTAAATCAAAAGCAAAGTAAATTGGAGAAATAATCAATGAGAGAAAGATATTGGTCAAGGAATTCATCTTCAATCTTAAACATGTGCTTGCATACATGATTAGAATTACAATTTAATCTCTTTATCATCAAAAGCCTAGAGTATCAAGAGAGCAAGATAATCTATTAATTTCCTAAGTTCATCAACACACACATTAGAGCTGCGCATGTGAATTCTACCTAAAGAATAACCTAACGCCTTGCGCTGATTAAGTTCAATTCCTAGGAGCATTAAGTTTCAGAAATAGGCTAATCAATGCAATTTTCATACATTGCGCATAACAATTCGGACAATGGTCAAACTATACATATGATCACAAGAGTATATCACTACAAACCGTGATCATATTATGCTACTTGTATTTGGGGTTATCGCTCGATGAAAAACCCTGAATTAGTTATAGACAAGGATGCAAGTTCAATTAATTTGCCACTTAACTAAACAACCACCTAAATCCTATTACAATAAATCAATCATGTGATTATTAAAAACAGTAGAAGTTTGAACGATAATCAAGAGAGAAAACTAATGCATTAATCAAGCACAAGTTTTAGAAATAGGACTACATCCTTAACCAATAATATTAAATTTAGCTACTCATAGCTATGGAGTTCATCATAATCAATAATCAAATAAAGAAGATGAAACAAAGCGAAAGCAAACCCTAGTAGTGTAAGTAAAAGCGACTCTCTCCTTAGCTCCAAGAATAATACGTGATCCCCCAAAGTTGTAGAAGTTTTTCCTTTTGTAGCTCCTCTTGTTCCAAAATTAGGTCTAATCTTTAAAAGTCCAATACAAAGATATCCACCAAGCCCATATGTAGAAAAACCCATGTAAAATTCTGTCCAAAATCGGTCGTCGGAAAACTGGTAAACTGGCCGGAAGTTAGCCGAAAATTCACCAGTAATAAGCTCAGGTGACCGGCAAAGTCCACCCTGACACCGGTCAAACGGGTCAAATCGGTCGGGTCAACCAAGTCAATGACTAACTCAGTTAGATCATGAGTCAGAACCGAGTCAGCTATTCAGGTGAGCTAACTGGGCTGACTTGGTTGAGTTGCCATGGCATGAGCCATTCGCACTGGCCATGACTAATGCTGCGCCATTATTGCTTACTTTGGTCAATTCTATTCCAGCCAACACACTTCACTGTAATCTCCTGAGTCTTGCGGCACATAACCAAGACCAACATCAATAAAGACATCTTGCTTCTTCTTAGCTTCAATTTCTCTGCTCCAGCTGCAATTTCTCATCCATGGCAACACACACACCCTGCGAACTCCATTCCAGCACTGTTGACTGCATATTCTGTAGCTTACAACCACCAACAAAGCCCACCGACAGTTCATTCGCACCATGACCAGTGCTCAATTCAAATCCATGTTCTTCCTTGCAATGCCAGCACCAAATCTTCGCCACTCATTCAGTTCAAGCTCAACCACTCCAGTTCAATAACGCATTCACTAGCAGCAGCTCATATCCCAATTTCCAACAGTAGCCTCATCCAATATCCTGTTCAAGTCCATATATCTGCTACACAACGAAACCCATCACATTCCCAGGCAGCAACAGCATCACTACAACCTGCAATGTCACTGCTTGATCTTCAGTTCAGATGCAAGCCTGCAACCCATTGCAGCAGCAACAGCTCAAGCAAGCCATTTCCCTGTAATACTGCAACACATACTCATTTCAATTCCTTATCCCTGCAACATCATATCACAGACAACCATTTCATTACCACCAGGTCATGGCATCAACGCCATCTGCATCTCCTTGAGATTAACCACAAATCCTCCATCAACATCATTTCTTTTATCCCCTGAACAATAAAACACATCAACACAGCAGACCTAACTTCTTCTCAAAACGAAATCAAACAAATACCCATTAAAATCAAGACTGTAACCACCACCAATTCCATTTTCAGATCAAAAGCCGCAACGGTTTCATCCATTAAACCCATCAACACAGCAGACCCAACTTCTTCTCAAAACGAAATCAAACAAATACCCATTAAAATCAAGGCTGTAACCACCACCAATTCCATTTTCAGATCAAAAGCCGCAACGGTTTCATCCATTGCATTATACTCTGCAACACCCATTTCCTGTAGCTTCACAACTGCAAATTCTCAGCTCCATTGAACCAAAAGCAACAACATCACCATGTCCCTGCTCTTACCTATCTCTGTAATTCTCAAGAACCCATTCTTATTATCAGTTGAATCTCAGTTATTCATCCCCCATCTCTTTATTCACATAATCAATCCGAACCCCACCTACTAAATGTTGGCAGTGACAAATCCACCTTCTTCTTTGATTTCAAACCCTAATTCTACCATATGTGGAATCAATTCAGTTAATGACTCAAACCCATTGACAAAAACCACCAGTTCAATAACCCTAGACTTTCTTTCACCAACATCACCAGAATTGAACCCATCTGCTCAATCGAAAACAACAGAGACAACTCAGTTTCAATCTCCATCGATTCTTCAGTTCAATAACAATGGCAACAACAAATCACCTTCATCTTCAAACCCTCATCGAACTCTATCCTGTTAATTCACAGATCCATTATTTCTTCTCTTTCATTTCAACTGAGTTCTCGGTTGAGAATTCAAACACAACAAAACCCTAACTTCTTTGGCAGCAACAGATTCTTCTCAGTTATCATTTCACAAATTTTTCCACCACAACAACCATCTCTCCCTGCATCTCTCGATCTCTCTGATAAAATGGTGCCGCCATGGGTTCAGAAATAAAGCTAATGATGAGAAGAAATGATTCCTCTCTCAATTTTAGGTTTGCTGTAGGAAATGAGAGGGGATACAGCCACACAGGTAAGGCAGATGAGGGGTAACCAAGGTGATTCTAGGAACCACTCATCAGATAAGGGCCATCATGGTTGTTTGGCCCCCTTGCTTCTCTAGACTAAGTTGTAGTGGCGGTCTCCTATTGTCGTATGGCTCAACGTCGCTCTCAATAACAGTTGCACATGAAATGGTGCTTTTGTCTTTTATGCTCCAAATGGACGATTTCTCCTTCTTTTGCTCCAAATGACTCCAAAGTACCTGAAATCTCAAAAACAAACATAAGACTACATAATTTACAAGAAAACTCGCAAAGAAAGCATAAACAATAGATTAATATCAAGGTGTTTACAACACCTATCAAATTCCCCCACACTTAGACTTTCCTAGTCCTCGAGCAAATCAAACAAAACAATTCTAAACATACATACAACTCCGTGTCGTCAAGGCTACGGTCACACATAGCACGTATAACAAGCTTTTGAACCCCCAGGTGTCCCTAGTGGAAGAGTTATAGTCTTGTGAGGGTTTACTAGAGATAAACCCACAAACCTACTTTTCCAACTTACTAGTTCTCCGAAATGATAGCATCCAACGCGCTAAGAAGACATAGACATTCTGGACACTAGTCATAAGAAGTTAGACACATATATGAATACAATATCATCCTTAAAAGTTGAGAGAGAAATAACCATCCCTTATCGAAAGAAATTCGGGTGCGGAGTGATCAAAAGTCTCGACTCTGCCTTACAAGAAAGGGTTTTATGAAGTTGCTCTCAATAATAAACAACTTTTTTATGGGTCACACATGTGTCCAGGTAGGAGTGAAGGGAGAATCCTGCGACACGTAGAATGGTAGGAAGGTAAAACCCTCCGAATTGTTTTGAAAACCCACATCTTTTATTCATTTTGAAAACCCTTTTTTCTGACGATCTCTAAGAAAGGAATCAACCACTTAACGAAGGTGGGAATATGCTTACTTACCTCGTTATCCGTTCGGCGTGCAGTTAGCACCACTCTCACAGCATCCACAGAAACGTCTTCGGTCTTCAATCTTTGTCTTCATCTTCGTCTTCGGTCTTCAACTAGTGATGATAACTCTTGAACTTCGTAGAATCTTGACAATGTGATTCTTTCCTCTAATTCCTTGTTGTTTGAAACTTCATTATGAATATTCCTTCTTTCCATTGGCTTTAATGAAAGAACAAAACTAAAAACGAACTAAAATGATACAATACATTTTTCTTGTCTCTTTTTCTTTCTTTTTTTTTTCTCTTTTTTTTTTAATTATGAGACAAGAAAAATAAAACAAATATAAAAATGAAAACGAAATAAAATAAAATAATAAAACTAATAATGAACCTAACAAAAAAAAATCTTGTCTCTCTTTTTGTCTCTTTTTTATTTTTGACAGGGAACTGGCATAATGATGACCATGTCCCAATTTTTTTTTTTCCGAGACAAGAGAAAATAGAATACAAATAAGATAAAATAAAAATGCAAGTACAAAGGCCATGGTGTAAGTACTTTACCACTTGATTCTTCACAACTTGTATGTCTCGATATCATAAACTTCTTGAACTCTCATCTTGCTAATCTTCGCTCTTGTACCTAAGTCTTCAACTTGTAAAAATTCTGCTCCTTGTCTTGTTGCTTTACTTGAATCTGAAATCTGCTCATTTCTGTACCGTTGCTTGTAAACCTTGAACGTCTAATTTCCTTCGAATTTGTGATGCTCCTCTTGTTGATGATGATGGTGTTTCTATGGACTTGTTGGTGTAGAGAGAGATAAAGTGGATGGTGCTAACTGCGATCAAGATTACAAGTGGTATGTAAGTTAGCAATTCGATGTCACCATCATGATTGACAAAATATCACTCAAGAGATTAAAGTAGTGCTTCTATTGGTGGGAGGTTGGGTATCTCACCATTCTACCCGGAGTTTACATACGGTGACACACACTCTAAAAGCAAAAATTTAGACACGTACAAAAAGTGAAGGTCGGTGCCTCTTATGATGTAACATGGGTAGTCTCCACTATATGGGACCACAACTCTAATACGGAATTCAGTCTGCACCTCATTTGCCACTGTCATGGCTAAATCCAACTTTAACTCTCATACAAGTAAGAAACCCGATCACGTTCTCTGTCATCTCTAAGTTCAGTCACTCTTGTGAGAATTTCGATGTAATCTTAGCGACATGTATAATATGTGACTCTAAATTAACTACAAGCTGGAGTTTGTCATTCTATTTCACACAAAAGTTGAAAATTTATGAAAAATTTACAATGCAAATGCTTAACCACTCCCCCACACTTAAACTTTACATTGTCCTCAATGTAAATTGAATCGTCCAAAGAAAGTCAAGGTGGGAAATACTAAATGATAATGTGACAAGAAATCAGAAAATAAATGCAAGACAAGAAAAGTATAAAAATAAAAAAGGAATACTCATCCTATGGGTTGCCTCCCATTTAACGCTTGGTTTAAAGTCGTCAGCCCGACTATCTCCTTGCTTTCTACGACTCCTCCAGAGGGAGCACTTCCACAAGGTTAACTCCATCCACAACGTCCGAAGAGAAGTTTTCATAATATGGTTTCAACCGGTGCCAATTTACTTTAAGTTCATTTCCTGTAGCTAAACTACGAATTTCCACTGCACCATGAGAAAACACATTAGTCACAATAAAAGGTCCAATCCAACGTGACCTTAATTTAACCGGAAATAATTGCAAACGGGAATTAAACAAAAGCACTTTCTGCCCTATGCAGAATTGTTTCTTTGTAATCATACTATCATGAAATGCCTTCGTCTTTTCTTTGTAAATACGTGAGCTTTCAAATGCATCATTGCTTGACAAGGTTTACCATACACAAGCCTAAATGGAGACATCCCAATAGGTGTCTTTGTATGCGGTTCTATATGCCCACAAAGCATCATTGAGTCGCGAACTCCAATCCTGCCTTGTTGGATTCACCGTCTTCTCTAGAATGGACTTCAAATCTCGGTTGGAAACCTCGACTTGTCCATTTGTTTGTGGATGGTAGGGTGTTGCAATCTTATGCGACACATTGTACTTCCTTAACAAGCTTTGCAAGAACCTGTTTTTGAAGTGTGAACCCCCATCATTAATTATGGCTCTTGGAATTCCAAACCTTGCAAAAAATTTTGCTTGCACAAAATCTGAAACCACTTTAGAATCATTAGTTGGGGTGGCCTTAGCTTCCACCCATTTCGAGACATAATCAACAACAAGCAAGATATAATAATTCCCACTAGAATTGACAAAAGGGCCCATAAATCAATTCCCCATACATCAAAAACCTCAACAAATTGAATAATAGTTTGTGGTATTTGATTTCGAGTACCTAGATTGCCTGTTCTTTGGCACCTATCACATGTAGTACAAAATGCATGTGCATCCTTAAACAAAGTTGGCCAATAGAAACCACATTCTAGTACTTTGAGAGCGGTTCTCTTGCTCCCAAAGTGTCCTCCGCAAGCATATGAGTGGCAAAAAGACAAGATAGAATTAAATTCTAATTCGGGAACGCACCTTCGTATTACTTGGTCACTACAATGTTTCCATAAGTATGGATCATCCCATATGTATTGGTTTCCTCACTTCTTAAGTTTGTCCCTCTCAACACGAGACAAGTTATTTGGGATTTGTTTAGAAACTAAGTAATTAACAATATCAGTGTACCATGGTTCTCCAAAGGCAATTGAGAATAGTTGCTCATCCGGGAAACTTTCACGCAATGGAATAGTTTCCTTGTCCACATCAAGACGGCTCAAGTGATCCGCAACGGTGTTCTCAATTACTTTCTTGTCTTTGATCTCTATATCAAATTCTTGCAAGAGTAAAATCCATCGTATGAGCCTCAGTTTCGCCTCTTTGTTCATTAGCAAGTACCTAAGTGCTGCATGATCAAAAAAGACAACAACTTTTGTACCAATTAGATAAGACCGAAACTTTTCCAAAGCAAAAACAATAACTAACAACTGTTTTTCAGTGGTTGTGTAGTTTTGTTGGGCTTCATTGAGTGTCCTAGAAGCATAATAAATGGCATGAGGTATCTTCCCCACACACCGCCCAAGCACCGCACCAACCGCATAATCACTTGCATTACACATGAGCTCAAAAGGCTTGCTCCAATCCGGTGGTTTAATGATAAGGGCTGAAATTAAAAGTTCTTTCAAACGATTGAATGCCGCCACACACTTTTCATCAAAGTTAAAAACCACACCTTTTTGCAATAAATTGCAAAGTGGTGATGCTATCTTGGAAAAGTCCTTGATGAATCTACGATAAAAACCTGCATGACCAAGAAAAGAGCGTATCTCCCTCACCGTAGTAGGAGGGTTTAGAGCAAAAATAAGGTATATCTTAGATTTATCGACTTCCAAGCCTTTTGAAGATATTATATGGCCTAAAACTATGCCATGAGTTACCATGAAATGGCACTTCTCCCAATTCATCACAAGATTTGTTTCAACACATGGTTCAAGGATTAATGACAAATTGTTCAAGCAAAGGTCAAATGAATCACCAAAGACACTAAAGTCATCCATAAACACTTCGATTATGTTTTCAACATATTCTGAAAAATACTTACCATACACCTTTGGAAGGTAGCTGGAGCATTGCATAAGCCAAAAGGCATCCTTCTATAAGCAAAAGTACTGAAAGGACAAGTGAAAGTAGTTTTCCCTTGATCCTCCAGTGCTATCACAATCTGATTGTAACCTGAATAGCCATCAAGGAAACAATAGTAAGAATATCCAGCTAAACGTTCAAGCATTTGATCAATAAAAGGTAATGGAAAGTGATCCTTCCTAGTGGTGGCATTCAATTTCCTGTAATCAATACAAACCCTCCAACCGGTTTGCACACGAGTCGGGACAAGTTCATTTTTATCATTTTCCACCACTGTCACACCTGATTTCTTTGGTACCACTTGTACCGGGCTTACCCACTTGCTATCGTATATGGGGTAGATAACACCCACTTCCAAAAGCTTGAGTATCTCCTTTTTCACAACTTCCATCATGGGAGGGTTCAAACGACGTTACTCTTCCCTTGTAGGCTTTGCATCGTCTTCCAAACGGATCTTGTGCATACAAACGGTAGGGCGTATACCCTTGATATCGGCAATTGTCCATCCTATGGCCGTATTGTACGTCCTTAACACCCTTAGAAGTTTTTGCTCCTGTAATTCACTAAGCTCGTTAGAAACAATCACAGGTAAGTCTTCCTTGTCACCCAAATATAAGTACTTTAAGTGACTTGGAAGAGGTTTCAATTCTAACTTTGGAGATTTAACAATTGATGGTACAAGTTTTTCATCATTGCAAGGAAAAGAAGCATATGAAATATTCTTAAGTGCATATTTTTCCGGTAATGAGTTAAGTGAACCAATAGTTTCCTTAATCTCATCACCGTACTCCAAACCATCATCAATATGTGTAGTGAGCACGGTTTCCAAAGTATTAACACCATTCAACTCAAACATTTGTTGCGCCAATGTGTCAATCACATCAATGAAGAAACAAGAGTGGACATTGCTAGGATATCTCATCGTCTCGAAAATGTTGAAACGTATTATTTCTCCATCAAACTCCATAGTTAGCGTTCCCTTGTCCACATCAATAATGGTTTTCGCCGTTTTCATGAAGGGACGCCCAAGTAGCAATGGTAGAGACGAATCCGGTGAACCTTCATTCATCTCTAACACACAAAAGTCAGCTGGAAATACAAGTTGATTAACCTGCACAAGAACATCCTCAACAATACTCATTGGGTAGACATTAGAGCGATCGGCTAATTGCAACACAATTCCAGACTTTATAAGAGGACCAAGATCAAGTGAATTATACATGGATGCTGGCATAACATTTACGGATGCACCTAAGTCCAACATAGCTTTATTAAATGTAGCGTTACCAATTGTGACGGGAATGTCAAAGCTACCGGAATCCTTGCATTTCAGTGGAAGTTTGTGTTGTAAGAATTGCCGAAGCATTCCCCCCCACACTTAGCACTTCATTACCTTTGAGCCTTTTCTTATTGGTACACAAGTTGATAAGCACGCAAGTGCGACACTTTTATACCCACATTTATACTATCTAGGTCTCAATATTTATCTAATAATATTGTTTTAAGTCAATTACAAGAATTACAATTGAAATCTGTTCACCCGGAGAATAATTGGCTAAACAAGGATCTGAATGGCGTTTCCGAAAACAAAGCCCAGGGCACCAAAAGAGATAAGGCCTATGGTGATCTGCCTTGTATGCCCATGCTGCTCATGGCTCGAACCACTTGCTTAGCTGCATCATTTGACTGCCACGGCTGTAGTTCAGTGGAAGGAAGAAATGTCATTATACCAAGCATGTGAGCCGCACGAGTGGGTCTAAGAAGAACAGAAGGAGTGGCTGCTTATGCACCACATTTTCTTATCATCATCTTCTCGTCTTTGTCAAAAAAAATGAAACATTCATTTCTCACCCGAGAAGCAAAGCAGCAGCAAGACAGATCTGTGAGGTTCTGAAATGGAAATGGAAATGGGTTGTTGACCTAATTTTGGTGGAGCTAATCAATTTCAAAGAAGGGGATTTGAGGAAAGAATACAGGAATTGTAGCTACAAAAATTTGGGGATTTTCGGAGTGTAAAGGCATGAGCAGTGATTCAATTGACTTGACTTGGCGCCTGCAGAATGAGTTCGATTGTGAATTGGTGATGCTCAAGGCATCTCTTCTCAATCAATTTGCTGTTGATGTATGGGGTTCTCGATTTGCTAGTGGTCTTGATAGCGAATTAGGTCTGAGTTTTGGGGGTTCGAAGTTAAATGATGATGAGTACTTGTTTAGTGGATCTGTGGTTTAAAGTATTAAAGGGTCCTTACTGTGAATTTTGGTCCGAACAAGAAGAGATTAACAGCAGCAACGTTCCAGCAGGTGATGAAGTTGGCTGAATAGGTTTGATGTTAATGGAATGGAAGCTGGGGGTTTCTCAATGGTTGATTACGTGCAGTTTTGTTTCAATTCGTACAAGGAGGTAAACGTGTAAGCTTCAATCAAAGAATGGAGATGGATTTTGACCTAATTTGGTATTGTCTAATGGTGATTTTTTGGGTATTCTGAAATGTAAATGAAGATGAAGTTTCAAGACTAAAATTCACTGCAGAAAGGGGTCAACAACATCAACGAATTTGAGGGTCTGTATGCAGTCTCAAGTTGGAGTTAATCGAAAGTTCTCGGTCTGAATAAATGCAGCGTCAATGGGGTGGTTGCTGAGATGGTGCTACTAATATTTGCACTGGTACAACTACTACATATGGGGTTCAGTTTGTGTGGTTGGAGTTTGATTGAGAAGGCAAGATTAAGGTGTTGTGTATGGCTGACATTTATGTTGAGATGTGCATGGAAGTGATGGGTTAGTACCAGATATAGGCTTGATTGACGTAACTATTGACATGGGCATGTACTGAGCTGGTTGTTGGTGGTATATGTCTTGGCGGTGAACAAGAAAGGAAGGTGTTGCTGCCATGGTCATGGCTGTGAACAAGGAGGTGCAGACTGTGGCCGGAGTTGGATGCTATGGCCTGACTTTGAAAGGGCCTGAATTAAGAAAGTGGAGGCTGTGATTGGACTGGGCTTTGGTGGTCGCTGTCACCAATACAAGAGAAGAACTAGAGTGTTATTTAAGGCAGGAATGAGGAGAAGAAAAGGGAGGCCGTAATCAGGGAAGAAACTAGGTTTTGCTATTTTTCTTTCTGCAATTCATATGCTTTACTTGTTATTATCTATATTATTTTTGATGGCTTTTAAGAAAACCATGTCTAGATAAACTCCTCATTAGGGTGAAAGATGAACTTGTAGGTTGAATTTACTTGTGTTCTCAAACAATGGTTTCAAAAATAAAAGCTTACGTAATGTTTGTGTTTCTCAAGATTGGGTTGTTTGTTTAATGAGTTTTTCATGTTTTATGCCATGTATATTTCATAGTTGAATTCTTGAACAACATCCAAATAGAACCTTGGTGATAAATGATTTATGATAATCCTATGACTACTTATGCCTTGTATGATTAGTGCTCGGGATTTCTACCTTCTAGGTTGAGAAAAAACGTATCCTCTTGATAATCCTTATCTACTGTTCTTAATTGAAATATCTTCCGTGTTTCGATAGCTAGGTTTGCTATAATTCATGAGTTAAATGAGACTTTTGTGAGAGACATAAGTGAAACTTTAGCCTACAACGGATTCCGTAACCCTAATATTTCTACATCCTTGATTATATATCATTATAAATTTGCTTTATTTTACTTGACATCTTATTTTCTTAATACAACATCTCTGAAATATTAAATTTTGGTTAGTTCGGTCTTGATATTAATTAGTAGTAGTTTTCGCACTCCTTGAGGGAACGAACCGTGCTTGCTATTGTGTGCTATTTTTGACACCGTGCACTTGCGGTGAAACAAAGTCGGTCTACCGATCCATCAAAGTCCTTAAATACCTTTGCATACTTTGGAACTTGCTTAATAGCATCAATGAGTGGTACGTTCACATGAATCTTTTTAATAACGTCTAAAATCTCTATTTCTAGTTCCGCCTTCTTGGACGTTGCAAATCTGCGAGGAAAAGGTAAAGGAGGAACATAAGTAGAAACCGGAGTTTTAGAGTTAGAAATAGGTACCTCGGAAGTTTGGGGAGGATCCTCATTCTTCTCCTCCAAAACAGGTTCCTTTGGAGCTTCCTCTTAGCCCGAATCAGTAACTTCGGGTTGCACAAGTTGTGTACCACTTCTCAACGTAATTGCATTGACACCCTCTTTTGGGTTGATAGGTTGAGAAGGGAGTTTCCCACCATTTTGTGCCTTCAACTGGTTCAACTCAATAGCCATAGAACCAACTTGGGTTTGCAGCTCCTTAACCGTACTCTCCGTTCTTTGCATAAAAGATTCTAGCAACTCTTCCATACTTGACCCCTGATTTTGAGGTTGTTGTTGTTGTGGAAATTGTTGTTGCTGAAATTGTTGTTGTTGTGGTTGAAATCCACTTGGGCGGTTGAACGTAGGGTGTTGCACCGCTCCTTGCTTGTTGGCATAACTGAAATTGGGGTGATCTCTCCATCCCGGAATGTAAGTGTTGGAATAGGGATCATAACGTCTTTGCTGATTTGGAAAGATCATGTTAGCTTGTTCATTGGCATCTTCATACCCTTGAGGAGAACTTGGTATCACCGCGGCTGCAACTTGTTGCATCATTGTTGTCATGTTACCCATTTGTTGACGAAGCTCCTATACCTCGCTCACTTCATTTACTCTCCTAAGAAGCACATCCGAACCACGACTTGAAAATTGTTGTGAGTTCGCTGCCATGTTCTCAATCAACTCTCTAGCTTGTGCCACCGTCTTGTTCACTAGTGCACTACCACCCGCATCGTCAATAAGATTCCTATCACTTGTTTGGAGACCTTCATAGAAGTATTGGATAATCATTGCGTCACTAAATTGGTGATGAGGGCAGCTTGCCATCAATCTCTTGTATCGTTCCCAACATTCATATAAAGATTCTCCCACATTTTGCTTCATCCCACAAATCTCCTTGCGAATTTGAGTATCCTTTGATGCAGGAAAATATCTCTCTAGAAAGAGTTTCTTTAACCCATTCCATGTTGTTACACTTCGGGAAGGAAAATAATACAACCAATCCTTAGCACTACCCGCCAAAGAGAATCGAAACACTTTCAACATTGCACCATCCGCATCAGTCTCCGCTGGAAGCATGGCCATAACAATGGTGTGGAAGTCCATAAGATGCTTGTTTGGGTCTTCATTCACCATGCCATGGAACTTTGGTAATTCTCTAAGCAACCCCGGCTTGATCTCGAAAGTAGAGTTTGTTTGAATACACCATTGTTGTGTATCCAGCTTGTGAGAAGCCAAGTCCTTGAGTGTACGATTTGCATCACCCATTGTTTTCTCTTCTTCTTCAAAAGGTGGTTCTTGTTCAACCAGAACCTCTTATTCTAGAACTTCTTCTTCTTGATGGAAAGTCTCTTCTTCTACTTCCAACTCTTGTTCTTCTGTCCCGTCAATTCTTGCTTGAAGTATTGTTCCTTCACGAGTAGTTATCGCGCACCTTGGATAGTTCCAATTTTTGGGATCCAGGGATTAGTACCTGAAAAACAATTCTCAAAAACAAGTGAGAACAAGAGACAAGAAACAAAAAGCAAATATGAAAGCAGAAATGATGATAAGAAACTAAAAACTTAATAACTAGCCGTATGCCTCCCCGGCAACGACGCCAAAATTTGATCGATGTCGTATGCGTCAAAAGTAATTTCACTTTCCTAAAGTATATGATAAGAAAGATTTCGTTTCCACATAGAGGCAATTGTAGTTATTATGTATTCAATTTCCTAAAGTAACCAATTGGGGGGATTTCTGATTTTTATGTAACCAATAAAGGTAAATCAAAAGCAAAGTAAATTGGAGAAATAATCAATGAGAGAAACATATTGGTCAAGGAATTCATCTTCAATCTTAAACATGTGCTTGCATACATGATTAGAATTACAATTTAATCTCTTTATCATCAAAAGCCTAGAGTATCAAGAGAGCAAGATAATCTATTAATTTCCTAAGTTCATCAACACACACATTAGAGCTGTGCATGTGAATTCTACCTAAAGAATAACCTAACGCCTTGCGCTAATTAAGTTCAATTCCTAGGAGCATTAAGTTTCATAAATAGACTAATTAATGCAATTGTCATACATTGCGCATTAACAATTCGGACAATGGTCAAACTCTACATATGATCACAAGAGTGTATCACTACAAACCGTAATCATATTATGCTACTTGTATTTGGGATCACTCGATGAAAAACCCTAAATTAGTTATGGACAAGGATGCAAGTTCAATTAATTTTCCACTTAACTAAACAACCACCTAAATCCTATCACTATACATCAATCATGTGATTATTAAAAACAGTAGAAGTTTGAACAATAATCAAGAGAGAAAACTAATGCATTAATCAAGCACAAGTTTTAGAAATAAGACTATATCCTTAACCAATAATATTAAATTTAGGTACTCATAGCTATGGAGTTCATCATAATCAATAATCAAATAAAGAAGATGAAACAAAGCGAAAGCAAACCCTAGTAGCGTAAGTAAAAGCGGCTCTCTCCTTAGCTCCAAGAATAATACGTGATCCCCCAAAGTTGTAGAAGTCTTTCCTTTTGTAGCTCCTCTTGTTCCAAAATTAGGTCTAGTCTTCAAAAGTCCAATATAAAGATATCTACCAAGCCCATATGTAGAAAAATGCATGTAAAATTATGTCCAAAAACGTTCGCCGGAAAACTGGTAAACTGGCCGGAAGTTAGCCGGAAATTCACCGATAATAAGCTCAGGTGACCGGAAAAGTCCACCCTGACACCGGTCAAACGGGTCAAATCGGTCGGGTCAACTGAGTCAATTGACTAACTCAGTTAGATCATGACTCAGAACCGAGTCAGCTATTCAGGTGAGCTAACTGGGCTGAGTTGGTTGAGTTGCCATGGCATGAGCCATTCATACTGGCCATGACTAATGCTGCACCATCATTGCTTCCTTTGGTCAATTCTGTTCCAGCCAACACACTTCACTGTAATCTCCTGAGTCTTGCAGCACATAACCAAGACCAACAGCAATAAAGACATCTTGTTTCTTCTTAGCTTCAATTTCTCTGCTCCAGCTGCAATTTCTCATCCATGGCAACACACACCCTGCGAACTCCATTCCAGCACTGTTGACTGCATATTCTGTAGCTTACAACCACCAACAAAGCCCACCGACAGTTAATTCGCACCATGACCAGTGCTCAATTCAAATCCTTGTTCTTCCTTGTAATGCCAACACCAAATATTCGCCACTCAGTCAGTTCAAGCTCAACCACTCCAGTTCAATAACACGTTCACTAGCAGCAACTCATTTCCCAATTTCCAACAGTAGCCTCAGCCAATACCCTGTCCAAGTCCATACATCAGCTACACAGCGAAACCCATCACGTTCCCAGGTAGCAACAACATCATTACAACCTGCAATGTCACTGCTTGATCTTCAGTTCAGCTGCAAGCCTGCAACCCATTGCAGCGACAACAACCCAAGCAAGCCATTTCCCTGTAATACTGCAACACATACTCATTTCAATTCCTCCTCTCTGCAACAGCATATCACATACAACCATTTCATTACCACCAGGTCATGGCATCAACGCCATCTGCGTCTCCTTGAGATTAACCACAAATCCTCCATCTACATCATTTCTTCTATCCCCTGAACAATAAAACCCATCAACACAGCAGACCCAACTTCTTCTCAAAACGAAATCAAATAAATACCCATTAAAATCAAGGCTGTAACCACCACCAATTCCATTTTCAGATCAAAAGCCGCAACGGTTTCATCCATTGCACTACAGTCTGCAACACCCATTTCCTGTAGCTTCACAACTGCAAATTCTCAGCTCCATTGAACCGAAAGCAATAACATCACCATGTCCCTGCTCTTACCTATCTCTGTAATTCTCAAGAACCCATTCTTATTATCAGCTGAATCTCAGTTATTCATCCCCCATCTCTTTATTCACAGAATCAATTCGAACCCCACCTACTAAATATTGGCAGTGACAAATCCACCTTCTTCTTTGATTTCAAACCCTAATTCCACTATCTGTGGAATCAATTCAGTTAATGACTCAAACCCATTGATAAAAACCACCAGTTCAAGAACCCTAGACTTCCTTTCACCAACATCACCAGAATTGAACCCATCTGCTCAATTGACAACAACAGAGACAACTCCGTTTCAATCTCCATCGATTCTTCAGTTCAATAACAATGGCAGCAGCAAATCACCTTCATCTTCAAACCCTCATCGAACTCTATCATGTTAATTCAAAGATCCATTCATTCTTCTCTTTCATTTCAACTGAGTTCTCGGTTGAGAATTCAAACACAGCAAAACCCTAACTTCTTTGGCAGCAACAGATTCTTCTCAGTTACCATTTCACAAATTCTTCCACCACAACAGCCATCTCTCCCTGCATCTCTCGATCTCTCTGATAAAATGGTGCCGTCATGGGTTCAGAAATAAAGCTAATAATGAGAAGAAATGATTTCTCTCTCAATTTTAGGTTTGCTGTAGGAAATGAGAGGGGATACAGCCACCCAGGTAAGGAAGATAAGGGGTAACCAAGGTGATTCTAGGAACCACTCATCAGATAAGGGCCATCATGGTTGTTTGTCCCCCTTGCTTCTCTAGAGTAAGTTGTAGTGGCGGTCTCCTATTGTCGGCGTGGCTCAGCGTCGCTCTCAATAACAGTTGCACATGAAATGACGCTTTTGTCTTTTATGCTCCAAATGGACGATTTCTCCTTCTTTTGCGCCAAATGACTCCAAAGTACCTGAAATCTCAAAAACAAACAAAAGACTACATAATTTACAAAAGAACTCGCAAAGAAAGCATAAACAATAGATAAATATCAGTTTACAACACCTATCAGTAGATGCGCCCTGTCTCTTCTTGTCTGCCTTCTTAGACCCAAAATGTACCGGCTGCTGTAGAAGTTTGTTCAAAAATATTGAGCATCCATTAGGCTCTTTTCAAATAGCAAGGGCCTGGTTAATGGCTGCAACCTGCAAATGTTTTCTGTTACCGGACTTTTTCTCAGCTGAGCTTCTCGGCTTGAAAAAGGTTAGAGTGCAGATTGGGAGAAGGACAAGCTGCAACCAAGCTGCCAGAATTTACAATCACCCTGTCGAGACATACCTTTAGCGTCCTCGCAAAAGCAAGCCTGCATTTATTAGGAATACTAGTGACAGTCGTGAACTTCCTTTGAAGCACAGCGTTTAGTAGGGTTGTTGACAGGGAGGGTCCTAAAGCATCAGTAGATTGGGAGACTCCTAAAACATCAGTACCATCTGTGATAGCATCAACACTATCCATTGTGACAACATCACAAGTCGCAGTGCTGGTAGAACCCAAGCAGACTGGAAAAATCTCACCTGGTTTATCCAAACTGTGAAGAAGAAACTCAACCTCTGCACTGTTGAGAGGTCCAACAATAACATATCCATGCGCAACTCCGTTTCTCCCCTTGTAAGCTTTCTTCCAACCATGCAGATGCATGCATATGCAACATAACCACATACGCAAACAACGTAGGACTTTGTCCCAAGCTAAGTAAATGTGCAAGTTCGTAGCAATCAAATCCCTGCATATGATCTTGTTATCTTCAGAGAAGAGATGCTTGTCATATACATGCTTCAGGAAAGAACCCTTTACATAACCTCTGCCATTAACACCATCCTGGCAACCATGAACTTGCTTGAAGGGGCAATGACAAAGGCTGTCGTCTGGCACGGCTTCGTCTATGGAAGGAGTAGATTGTGAAGAAGAAATCGCAGGCGATGTGGTTTAGGAAGAAGCCCTAGTGACAATGGACATTGCGACTGGAAAAACGAGAAAACCCTAAAAAGGAAAAGCACGAACCCTAGAAAACCAAATAAACAGCGAATAAAGCAACAAGA
Source organism: Papaver somniferum (assembly GCF_003573695.1). Taxonomy (NCBI): domain Eukaryota; kingdom Viridiplantae; phylum Streptophyta; class Magnoliopsida; order Ranunculales; family Papaveraceae; genus Papaver; species Papaver somniferum. The sequence goes on along the minus strand of NC_039362.1, from coordinate 48,989,854 downwards.
AAATGCAAGGAGAAACCGTGGAAAATCAAACAAAGGGGAATCAGAAAACAAAGGAAAAATCAACAGACCCATGGTGATTGCGAAGAAAAATTCTGGCATGGAATCACCAGAACTGGTTGCCGGAGCACCATGAGAGAGAAAAATAAAAGGTTAAGTAAGTTGGGATAAGTATTAATAGTTGTAAATACCATTTATTAAGGAGTTATGTTTACTTAAGCAATCTTCGTAGGACAATGCCAGATGAACTATGTTTACTTCAACTAGAACTGTAACAAAAGTATCGACTCAAGTGGTGGTCAAGCTGAATCTTTTTTTAACTGAGATCTTCGTTCTACCCTTTTCATTCCCGATAAGTTCTTAGAAGGATTGAAAACCGCGGTTCCATAAAATATTTTAGTTGATTTTCACCTTCTTCGCGGGGACCTTGATTTGTAACTGAAATCCAGGCTTCCACAACACCGACTTCTTCTTCAGTACTAAAACACATGATTAATCTGTTATAAAGTTACAAGGTCTTTATCTTACTAGTTATTGAATGAAATTGTGCTCACTTTATGAGATTAACTAGGAAGTCAGAAGCAGCAATAAATGTCACTAAGATAAAGTTTTGGGTCAAACATATCACGATGGAGTGATATGTCTTCTAGTATCGAGTTTGAACCCAAAAATGAGTGAAAATAATAAACGACAGTGAAATTAATGTATAACAGTGATACGTCCAATCATTTCGAGTTTTCAGCCCATCGGTGAAATAAAGCTATGGCTTAGAGAATGAAAATACTGACACGTCTTCTCATTTCGAGTTCTCAAAGCGAGGTTGTTTGTTAACAATAAAGGTCGTTTGTAAACAGTGAATAAAACAATAAATGGATGTAGAGACCAATAAGTGAGTCGGATCCTATAAAAGGATGGGTAACCTTAGGATATTTCACACACCGGAACCTTTTGTTTCCCTCTACATCCCTTATAAACAGTAAAGGTCGTTTGTTTGGAGACACTTTAAGAAGAAAAGCTTCGAAACAACAATGGATTCCTTTGATTCTGTGGAAGATTTGGTAATCATGAAAATGTGGGTGATCCAAAGATCGCGTGAAGTAGTTAGAATAGGCTGGATAATACATTCAGTCTTCGTGCATGTCACTATTACAAAAGAGACTTTGGAAATACTCGGGAAAGAATGGTGGAACATAAAGGACATGTGTGGGGTTATCCAGGAAGCAATGTAATTATTTTATGCCTTCCAAGCTGACGCTGTCACTATTAGCCGAGATCCTGAAGCAATGGCAACTGAAACAATGGTGAATGTTTAATCTATGTAGATTGATTTATCTTGAAATGAAATGAATCCAATGTTAATATTTCAATGTTGTAGGAGTTATGGGCAAAAAGGAAGTACCGTCAAGTAAAGTGCGTGTAATTTCCCCACGATGGGGTTTCAATTTCTAAAGACTAAGTTTCTCGATTTCCTAACAGAGCTTAAGAGAATTCTTGATGGATCGAGATTTCCGTTGACGTGGAAGAGTTAGATGACGAGGGATTCCCCGTTGATAAGGGATTCCCCGTTGATAAGGGTTAAGCAATAAGCCAATTTTGCGCATTCAGTCTTAATTTTCCCTTTTTGCCTGAAGTTTTTGTACAATTCATCTATATTTCCCATCTTTAGCTTTCATTGCATCGACTGGCGACTGTGCTTTTTCACAGTAGTTTTCATATTGACATAGCAAATACCCATATTTTTTGGTTCTAGTTCAATTGTCATTTTGATGCCGGAACAACCTCTTTGTGGACGCTACATCCAAGAGATTTGCATCAAACTATGGTTATCCATGAAATATAATGGACAAACCTATTTTGCTTCGACATATACTATATGTTTTCCCCTGCGATTAAAATATATGGTTGGGGTTTTTGCTTGAAAATTCGGTTCAATGAGATGTGTTTAATATAAAAAAGTGATATAATTTAATGTGGTTTTATAAGATGTGTGATATACTTTGTCATTACACAGTTGGACGCTATGTTTAACAAATTTTTTATCGAATAAAGATGATGGGCGTTGTCTTAAAAATATATACATTGATAAAGCTGTACGGCCTTAAAACCTATATACATATATATAATGTGTATTTGACAAGATGTTGACATGACGTTCTGGAAATATGAGTAGTCGTAGAACCCTGCCATACTAGTGGACGAGTTTCAGATATTATGTTCTCAAGTCTGTTCTTATCTTGAATTTCGCGATGCAAGTGGAAGTATTATCTTAATTTCTCTTTCTTATCTTGAAGGAGGGCCATCTTCTTGTCTTCCAGATCACGGATGCAATCTTTGATCAATTGCATCGCTCTTCTAACAGCCTTAGGATCGAGAGCATGCAGATGCTCCCAGAATAGACCAAACATTCACTTCTGTTTGCTTTACATCTTGTCCATAAATTATAAACCCAATAATTTATAAAAAAGACGGGGTATAGTGTATATTAATTTTTGGCTATAAATAGGTGTAGTTCTCAACAATGATATGCACCCGCTTCTACAAGTAGAAATTTTCAGTTTAAAAATATTTTCATTTACTTTTCTTTTTGGTTTAGTTCTACCGTTTTCATACCCAAACATGGCTAGTAGGTTCTCCGCACGTATTCTTCATAAAAACCACTAGCCTACTTTTGACTAGTTTGTGTAGGAGCAATATGCAAACTTAATATACGCTCGGGTTACCGGTAGATATTACTGAAGGAAAACTTCCCGGAACCTTAACACGACACAACCACCAAGTAATCCTCCTCAAGATGGAGACAAAGATTAACACAATTATACCAACATTACTGATTTTGTGAATATACCTCTTGTAAACCCTCCCGAGACACCACTCGTCTGTCAGGATCAACTAGCGGTTTAAAAGCTTGTTGCGCAGGCTAAGTGTGTCCATGATGCCTACGAAAGTGAGTTAGCTATAAAATTCAGTAATCAATTGATGTATCTTCTTGTGTCACATTCTAAAATTAATGAAATTATTTAAACATCTTAGTCGATCTCAGTGAAATTGATTCTCCTCGTTAAACCTATAAATCTCGACCATAATACCAATGTTAGATAGACGCATTTATATGTCTATTTTGATCTCGATTTTCTATATTTTTAGTACTCTTTTTTGTATTTATTTTGGTATTTTATGTTTTTGTAGGTATTTTTGGAGAAATAAACATGTGCGGAGAAATTGGCTCAAAAAGTGGTATTTGCACCTCTAGAGAAAATTACTAACGGCACCCCCAAATGGATAAGGGGCACCCCATTACTAAAATTACCCCTGCAGATCGGATAAGGGGCACCTTTCTTCAACCTTTTGAATATGAAATTTGGCGGGAAATTGGTTTCCAAAGAGACAAAATTAGGGTTTGCGTTTTGGATGAGTTAGAATGAGACTCAATGGCTGGAATCAAATGGGTTTCTTCCTTTTGGCCTAATAGGGCTGGTCACGAGTTTTTTTCGGTTAGAATTGTCCGGAATCATGAGTTTGAAGAAAATGGTATTCCCCCGGGAAGTTCTGTTTGGATCTTTGAAGAGTTTGGGTGAAACTTAATCACTCCAATGGACACATACCGGCCTGTTACATCAAAACAGAGATGGTAAGTCTCTTAACTTCGAGAAAATGGGGCTGAGTCATCGAATCAAAGAAAATCATAGGAGAAGGTATTTCACGGGTTTATCTTTTGATATCACGAGAATTCATGTGTATGACATGAGGTTGTATGGAGATGGACACGATTTATGAGGTGTTAGGAACGAGCTAGAATGTGCCAGCTGAAGAATAACGCGTATAAGAGGCAACAAACAACGTGGCATGATAAAACAGGGAAGTTATTCCCGTAATATTACAGAGAAGGCAAGAAAATCATCTCGAGTTATTGGAGGAGATTCGAAGGCCCTGTTGAGTATAAAAATAAGTGCTCGTACACCAGAGAAGGGGGACAGAGAGTTAGGGAGTAGCAGAGAGCTACAAACGAAGATATCAAGCTCTGCAACAAATCTTCTGCTGCTGCCATTGAAGAAGAAGAATTAAGAACATTATACCCTCAAAAACAATCGCGGAAGGCAGTGTTATATTCAACTACAAGATCTGTTTATCGTTTACAGTTCCACTTGCAATAGCCTTTTGGTAACTGTACTGCCTTGGTAACTGGAGGTCTTTAGCAACTAAAAATCGTTGTAAGCAATTTCTATTTTTTTTATACAATGATTAATCATATTTCTTCCACTTTTCTTCATATGAGTAGCTAAACTATTTTCTGGGGTTTTGGAAGAAGCTATTTTCGATGCGTAAATTTTAGTAATTATTTTCTTTGACATATCTACTCCAATATTGTGATTTTAATTTGTTTAAAAATTTTCTCTTCTTTATATGCTTCACAACAATTGTTTTGGTTAGTTTAGCTATCTATCTTTTATAAGCGAAGGAAAATTAGGCCTTAGAATAGTGACAAGAGTCATAAAAAATCTTGTAACGTTATATATTCCAATGCATGAGATTGGGTTCAAAATTGTTTTGAGTAAGTAGGAGTATTTTTTCAAAGAAATTGTAATTAAGTTTATAAATATTGGAAGTAGTGGAATCCAAAACCCTGGAATCATTTCTCCTTGCTAACAAAAATCAATTTTAGTTAGCTTTTCTTTAGTTAATCTTAAAATCAAATCTTAGAAAATAGTCCGAGCAACGAATTCCTTACTTCCACTGTAAAACTGCATCAACGTTATCAACGAGAATGTGAACTAGAACGTAAAAGCATAAATGGAGTAATAGTAAAAATGTGAAACAAATATTTAAAACAGGCGCCAAATGATTGGGCATCCTGGGCTGATGCCAAATTGTATGGCGTCTGAAGACTAATGGTTAGGCTTATGTCTGCATCTTCGAAAGAATATTTGTCTAGACGCCTAACCATTTGGCGTTAAAATAATGATTTGGCGTCTCCGTGTTGAATTATATCACACCCAATAAAATCATTGGACGCTTGTTGGATTTGAATAAAAAAGCCACGTCTTCGTGGTTGAATATTAGGTGTTGGACATTTATAAGAGGAAATCGGAGAAATATATGGATCAAAATAGTTTCCTTGGTAAAAGGCGAATGAATAGTTAGCTTTATGCTTAATACAAGTTTTGTAAACCCCACTTAGTTTTTAAATATATGTTTGCTTACTAAAAAAGGCAGTGACTAATACAACCCATATTTACTTTATATACAACCCTTATACAAATTAAAATATCATTATAACCATCATTAGCATGGAAAATCATACTCATGTCAAATTACTTAGAGACTAAACGATGGTGAAGATGATAGATTGTATCCTCGAGAGAACAATGTAAAACAAAATTGGACAAATCGAGGACATCCAGTAAGATCAGCACTATCAACCAGTTGTTATTCTTCACCAAATAGAAAAACCTACTAGAATATAAAAGTTTATAACTATCGCAATAATCATACGATTAAATGATGATGCCCACGTAGAGAATGGTGGTGGTGTGATGGTATTTTTCAATGATGTTGTAGTAAGATGATTCGTTCACTCAGATTTTTTGAGAATTCGTTTTAAGACTTAATAAAGAAAATAAGGAAAAATATATATACACAATTTGTCACAAGATGAAGAGATGTTGAGACGCGGGATTCCACTACTTTTCATATTGTTATGGTTCAGTCATTAACTCTAGACAATATAGCTCAAAAAAAAGAAGTTGTGATTCTAGTTCTTTGCCAAAAACAGATTTCGTAAAGTATTATTTGTAAGTTAAAAGCATGACGCATCTAAAGTATTTAGAACTAAGCATGCGGCATCTAAAAAAATAACAAATAATTAATAAAAATCATAAAGCAATTAAATCTATGCAAAAAGTCAATAAAAGAATTAATTCATTTACCAGAATCATGAAAAGTTGCTTCCTCCGTCGTCCCAGCGATGGAGTCTAGCTCCTCATACTCAAAACACGCTCAAAATAATTTTCCATAGCTCAAAAAGGTGTTTTAGTGAAGAAAAGATATAAAGCAGTGTGTTTGTAACAGTTATAATTGTTACAAAACCTACTGTTACAAATGAGTTGTTACAAAGTAGTTGTTACAAGAAAACTATAGCTCAAAACTGTCGCAAAACAACAGTCTTATCTGGAAGAAAACGTAACGGTTTTTTCGACACTAGAAAACGACTGCTTTTTGCAGTCTATTGTTCTTCGTGTTCTTCTCTCATGGAAGCAACAACAACTCTATCCAACTCTAATTCCTACACTCTGTTCTCACCCCTTACTCTTCATCCCCTCGTCTAAAACTCCTCAGCACCTTATATAGCCTCTCATGCACAAGAAATCTCTTCCATAACTACAAATATTTTTCATTACTCGGCATTAAGTAAAATATTATCGGGAATATCTTCTTACCTTTTAAACTTCCAAGACCAACAATAACTCCTTCTTCTATGTTCTACACTTCCACACGTTTCTGAGTTGGCAAAGAAATCTCTTTCAATCAATAGAATATATTCCAGAGAGTAAAATCTTCTCTCACAGTTCACGTATCTCCCATAATCAATTCCAGAATATCAAATATTTATCACGTGAAATATTCTTGCATACCATTCCTGTTTTACTGCAACAGGATATTCCCAATCAATTCCAGCGAAAATATCCCAACAAATCAGCCCAGAAATCAACACATGAAGTTACGCAATCTGAAACTATTTTCCCGCCAAAATGTATTCTTTAAACAGTGAAGAAGATGGTGATGATTGCCCCTTATCCAGTGATAGGGTGCGGATAACACGTTTCTTTCGGGGTGCCCCGGGCAACTTTTCGAGCCTAATTTCCACACATGTTTCTCCAAAAACACCTACACATACACAAAAACACCATAATAAGTACAAAATCGAGTACCAACATGGAGATAATTGAGGACAACTTAGACACAAAAATGTGTCTATCAAATACCCCCAAACTTATTATTTGCTAGTCCTCGAGCAAAACAAAAAAATAAAAATAAAACCGAGTTAGTCTCGGGTGGGTTTAACAGAGGTGTACCCACAAAAACCATGACTTCTAATTGGTAACAAGTATGTAAAGAGCTATGTGGACATACATATTCTCAACCTACCTCCAAGTAACTAGAATGTCAGAGAAATGAAAGGTGTCAGCTCTAAAGCTGACTGAAGAAAAGGGGAGACACATCCACACCACTGCTAGATAAAGAGATATCCACTACACAGCTAGATAAACATTGTAAGATGCGTCCGCTGCTTTACAGCTGGATAAGATTAGGAGAGAGATAAAAATGAGAGGGACATCTGCTACACAGATGGACTAATTACGTGTGATGAGTTAAACCAGTGCTAGAAAGATCTTGTGCCAGATTGAAAGCAGACTAACAAAGCAACCAAAATGCATCTTTCTTAGACTCTCTCACAGTGCTCAGTAGAAACAACGCCTTCATCGGTCTTCAACTGTTGATGATAAACTCTCGAACCTCATAGAACCTTGAAAATTAGCTCTTCTCTTCGATTTCTTGCTTGACTTATAAGGCCATGAGAGAAGGACTTTAAAAACTTGGATCTTCGCAACTTAAGATGTCTTGGTATCATTAATTCCAACAACTTATATCATTTTCTCTTACAACTTCTTGTAACTAAGTCTTCAACTTTGATTTTTGATGTTGCTCTGTCTGTTGATGATGATAAGTTTCTACTGAGAGAGAGTCGTAATCCAGTAACTATGATTATATTGTGAGGTTGCTTTGTCTTTCTGGCATTTCCCGACCTACTTGCCTTTCCATCATGGATGGTTAGGTCCATCACGGTTACCCTCTAAAAGGATCAAGTTCTCTCCTGAATTTCAAAGATCTCAATGTCTTTTTCTCTAATGTCTCAATAAGTTGTTATCCCTAGCATTCCAATTTTTATCTTTTTGGTGAGAAACAGTATATAAACTTAGCTAACTGGATACCATGTGACGCTTGAAGTTTCAAAAGTGCAACTAAAAAGTTTCTCCCATACCCCCAAACTTAAATCTAACATTGTCCTCAATGTTCTAAAGATAAAATTAAAAGCATATGAACAAGGAGAAACTGTTACCATTTGAAGCAAAAGAGTTAAGGAAAGATATTACCGTGTTGCATGAGATTGGGTTACCTCTCAAGAAGTGCTAAGTTTAAAGTCTTCAGCCAGACATCGGAAGGAATTAGTCACCTCATAGAATCATATAGAAGTAGCCGCAATAATTGTGGGTCATCTGGATCGAAAAGTGCTAACCACAAGAAGAGGAAACTGCAACAGACCAAGAAGATACCGAACATACCCTTATTTAACTTTTTGTTTAAGACAACTATCTCTAGTTGTGGCTCAGGTTTAGGCTCTATAAAAGGGTCTAAATAAAATGTTTTCATAGGCAGGACTTCCTCAAAAGAAGGATTCTTAAGATCAGGTTGTAGAGTCTGGAAATACTCAAGTAGGAACTTAGAAGCACATAACAATAACCTGAACAACTGCGGATCCTTAAATTCAATTATACTTGACTCACAAAACTGACCACAATGAAAGAGTTGGTCTTCCTTAAGCAAATGTGTCGACCCTATTCTCCTAAAGTAATTAGGTTTAGTCTCAAAACTTAATAACCGACACATCTTAAAATCAAATGTTCCCACAATTGGAAGAAAAGTATTTGATGGGAAAACAAAGTCAATCTTGGTATCATAGCCTGGGTTAACCACATCAACCAGAGGATGGGTTTCTAACAACTGAGCTTCTCTCTGGACATCATTAGGTTCAGGAAAAAGTGTACGAATATAATCTTGTAAGATGGTTGAGGCACAAATGTCAAGTCCTACACGATGGAACTTTCTAAGAGTTAAAGCACATGGAGACTGATAACCCCCAAACTTAGAGTTTTCTGTGTCTCTAGAAAGACTAGTCACAACTTCCCTAATTTCTAGGTCATCGGATTCCTGAAAATGGTCAATTGATTCTTCTAAGTCGGGTTCATCCTCACTCATTCCTACGAGTTCATTTTCTTTTTCTAAGTCTAATGTTTCTAAATTTCTAGACTCTAAAACAATATTCTCCGAATAAACTCGTTCCTCAAAACTATCATCGGCTTCGTAGACAGGAAATACTACATCATCTAAAACGGGGGTATCTCTAGTCAAATCCTCGTCCTTTTGAATAGGTGAATAATTAGTAAAATTATTTGGATTTGTACTAGAAACAGTACTATCATTATAAAGCTCAATCGGTGTAACAAATTCCTGATCACTATGCCTACATATTTCATGTTCTTCCTCGATACTATCCTCATCATAATCATCATTATAATAACATGAAAATGATCGAACCTCATCAAAACAAGTAGTGTTACCAATTCTAACCTCGTCATATTGATTATGCAAATAACTATCCTCATTTTTAAGGGTATTATTGGAAACACTATATTGGAAAGTAAGATTATTTCGAGCAAGTCTTTCGTTCGTCTCAGCCATCAACTTGAGGGATTCCTCTATAGAAAGTTATCTTTCGTCAAAAACTAAGTTATTCATTTCTGCTAACTTACGTGTTGACTCAGCTAATTTACGTGTTGACTCTAGTAAAGAGGAATTATCAGAAGGATCATAAAAAGGACTACTTTTCAATAGTTTCATTGCATCCTCCAAAGACGAGGAACTAGTGCTATAGTCTTCTTGCTCGTATGACCGGTGCGCATGTGGATAGTAATTGGGCTCACCATGGTATGACCCGTAACCTTCAAAAGTTTCGCGTTCCCAATCACTATTCACACTATGGTCATAAAAAGGATAATGTCCAAGCTGCTCAATCGGATACTCATTGTATTGGCTATTATAATACTAGTTCGACATCCTAACTGCAGGGGAATTCTAAACAAGCACAAAGAAGGCTGACTCGACCACAACAAGCCTATTTTATCTAGCAAACAAAAAGCATGATGACTCAACTTACATTGTTTCTAGACCAGCTTCTAATCCTTCGAAAGGGAATTCGTTACAATTTAAGCAAACCCCTATGGAATCAATCCGAGTCAAAGCAAGTTGAATAGGGGCGAGGGAAGCTCAGTGGAGCTTTGATACCCAAGGCCTCACCGCTATTATAAGGCGGCGCAGTCACGCATTCAACTCACAGAAACCATCATGAACTTCGAAGTATGCTTAAAAGAGTAACCAATATTTCTCGAATGACTTTCCTATTAAGCTCGTTACCCTATCGGTCTCATTCTAGTCAAAATTTTAGGCTTAGGTTCGCGTTTGGTTTCGTTTTCCTAAGGCGGGCAAGAAGAGAACGGTGATGAAATCCGAACCCTTATCTTGTATGGCCAGGCCTTGCCCTTTACTAGGAAATTAAAACAGCCGTATTCGATTCCTCAACATATATGCATACAAAATCATCCAGTAAACCCGCTGACAGGAGATTCGTGGGTGTTTAGAATTCTTACCTCCCGTTCCATACGGGGGATGAACCGTTGAAGTCGACTCGGGCCACAACTCCAATGTTGTGTACGAACCCGGGGGGCCGAGGTGATATCGTAATCAACGTCCTTCTCTACAAACAGTTTATTTAAAATTACCCTTCCGTAGGGTTTTAAAAAAATAAAAATGTCCAATGTCCAAAAATAAAAAAGTCCAAAAATAAAATAAAAATTACAAAAATAAAAACCTATTTACATATAAAATTAAAAAAAATCTTTATATACAAAAATCTTCTTCTTCACTCCTCTTGAATTCTCCTTTTCTTTCCTTCTTTGGCTTAGCTTTTGTTTTCAACACTTTCTTCTCTTTCTTTAGCTTGGCTCCAAATCTGAAAACAAACAAGAAATACCAAAAGGCGTAAAAAAGAACAAAAAATAATAAAAATGAAACCTAAAAAAAATCTATAAACAAATCCGCGTCGGCGGCGCCAAAATGATATTATTTTTGAATGATGTTGTAGTAAGATGATTTGTTCACTCAGATTTGTTGAGAATTTGTTTTAAGACTTAATAAAGAAAATAAGGAAAAATATATATACACAATTTGTCACAAGATGAAGAGATGCTGAGACGCGGGATTCCACTACTTTTCATATTGTTATGGTTCAGTCATTAACTCTAGACAATGTAGCTCAAACAAAAGAAGTTGTGATTCTAGTTCTTTGCCAAAAATAGATTTCGTAAAATATTATTTGTAAGTTAAAAGCATGACGCATCTAAAGTATTTAGAACTAAGCATGCGGCATCTAACAAAATAACAAATAATTAATAGAAATCATAAAACAATTAAATCTATGCAAAAAGTCAATAAAAGAATTAATTCATTTACCAGAATCATGAAAAGTTGCTTCCTCCGTCGTCCCAGCGATGGGGTCTAGCTCCTCATACTCAAAACACGCTCAAAATAATTTTCCATAGCTCAAAAAGGTGTTTTATTGAAGAAAAGATATAAAGCAGTGTGTTTGTAACAGTTACAATTGTTACAAAACCTACTGTTACAAATGAGTTGTTACAAAGTAGCTGTTACAAGAAAACTATAGCTCAAAACTGTCGCAAAACAACAGTCTTATCTGGAAGAAAGCGTAAAGGTTTTTTCGACACTAGCAAACGACTGCTTTTTGCAGTCTATTGTTCTTCGTGTTCTTCTCTCATGGCAGCAACAACAACTCTCTCCAACTCTAATTCCTACACTCTGTTCTCACCCCTTACTCTTCATCCCCTCGTCTAAAACTCCTCAGCACCTTATATAGCCTCTCATGCACAAGAAATCTCTTCCATAACTACAAATATTTTTCATTACTCGGCATTAAGGAAAATATTATCGGGAATATCTTCTTACCTTTTAAACTTCCAAAACCAACAAGAACTCCTTCTTCTATGTTCTACACTTCCACACGTTTCTGAGTTGGCAAAGAAATCTCTTTCAATCAATAGAATATATTCCAGAGAGTAAAATCTTCTCTCACAGTTCATGTATCTCCCATAATCAATTCCAGAATATCAAATATTTATCACGTGAAATCTTCTTTCATACCATTCCTTTTTTAATGCAACAGGATATTCCCAATCAATTCCAGCGAAAAGATCCCAACAAATCAGCCCAGAAATCAACACATGAAGTTACGCAATCTGAAACTATTTTCCCGCCAAAATGTATTCTTTAAACAGTGAAGAATATGGTGATGATTGCCCCTTATCCAGTGATAGGGTGCGGATAACACGTTTCTTACGGGGTGCCCCGGGAAACTTTTCGAGCCGAATTTCCACACATGTTTATTTCTCCAAAAACACCTACACATACACAAAAACACCATAATAAGTACAAAATCGAGTACCAACATGGAGATAATTGAGGACAACTTAGACACAAAAATGTGTCTATCATGGTGCACCCGTTTATCCATTTCTAAGTTATCTAAAAAAGATCTTCCTGTTGTAGGGCTTACGGCCCATGGATGTGCGACCCAACTAGGAACCTAGGGTTTCCCTTTCGCATGTATATAAAGGATATTGTTCGATGTAACCTGATGATTTTGTTCAATAGAAACTATTATCTGCCTCTTTACTTTCCCCTTCCAGTGCAACATGTTATCAGCACGAAGCTATACCACATGGCTAAATTGGATTGGGTGATTTTTTTCCTACATGGTGTTTGGATTTACATCAAGGCAGTTATGCAATCATCTTAAAGCTAAGTTTATTTTCTCCCGTTTTTTTTTGGGTTGATTGTATTGAATTGTATTATTTGCCACTATAACTATTAAATCTACGAGGATGATTGATCGGATCATGTCATTGCTATTACTGGTGATTGATTGTATTTTACTGTACAGACGTTAATCCGTCTATATGTGCGTTAATTTGTGAAGGAAACTCTTCCCGTGAAATCGTGAACGAAAATCTATTCGCTTTCTCGTGAATTTGTGAGAAAGTCTGTTCGCTTTCTTGTGAATCTGTGGAAGAACTCTTACGTCGGTCCAACCCGGTCTGACGCATCTAACCTGGTTTAGTCCAAACCGATCAAACCGACCCGATCCAGTTTGTTATATCATGTTTCTGTTCAGTTCGTATTTTGGGACGTGCGCGACTAAGTCTGTACCGGTTTTGACTACATACAGTGGGAACCAAAATGTGAGGTATGTAATTAAAGACACCGCATATTCGTTGGGCTTATTTATCTGTTTTTAGAACATACCTAGTTCCGGTTTTTTGTCTTAAGATAAGCCCATATCATATAAACGATCAACTTAAACTATGACTGTTGATTGTCAAGAGTTTTGGTTTTAGTGATTATTTTGTTCTCTTGAATATGATATTGGCTATAGTTGAATGAAGTCTCTTTTTTTTTTCTCAAATCAAATCACATGTATTTCAATTTTTGTGGAAGAACTCACAAAAGGTGATATGAGTCAGAAAATTTCCATTTCATTCATATACTAACGAACCAGTATATGTTAAAATATGCAAACAAGAGATACACTATCTTAAAGTAAGCTATTCAACCTAAAGTAAGAGGTTGACGAAAAAAGTGGGATTCTGTTGACCCGTTGAGATGAAAAAATTCTCAAATTAAGCAAAAATAGAAAGAACCCTGAAGTAATGAGGGCTAGGCGTACTGAATTATTGAAGCATGTGAAAAGGACATATATATCATGAGATAAAGATGTACTTTTGTTTCTGATAGTGATAACACCAAGTATGAACCGAGCATAGGATTAGCTCCCACCGGAAGTGGAAAATTTGGAATCGCACCTAGTTATTGATGTTGGTACAAGCAATGTAATGCAAGTATCATAGTGGCAACAAATTTCACATCAACTTTAATGACAACAAGAACTTAGCCTGTCCAATTGACTATCTTATTCATTTGAATTAGATCCACTGTCTGCACTTATGGAATGAAAATACGACACATAAATTCTCTAAAGCACTTGAGATATATTGGGTGAAACGAACATCATTCCCCTGAAACGTAATATATATTCACTCTAAAGTACTTGAGTTGAATCCCACTTTTGTTAAGCAATAAGGCCACACCACTTATTAAAACTCTCAAGACCCAAATGTCTAACTGATAGTAGTTTTTTTCCCACTAATTTAAGGAATATACACTAGTTGTTGAACTAATTCCTTATAATGTGACTACGATGGTTGGATCGTCGAGCGAAGCACTGCTCAAAAGTTTTTTGCCAAGATGGAACAAAGACTAAAAGTAGCATAAGCTCTGTATGTACTAAGGGCTAATCACACCTTGTTAAGTGCAAAGGGTGCTCATGCGTGAACTATTACCTACCTTTTTGGAAACTTACAGTGAGAATGGAGTTGATTGCATCTATAAATTATATTTCTAATGAATGTGGAAGGAAGCATATTCTTAGAAATGTGTCAATCTAGTGAATTGTAAATCACTGGAACTTGAATTACTGAATCCATATTAACCCAACAATGAACTAATTGGGATTGATTCATAAAGACTTTGATATAACCGTAAGGCCATTTTGGTTGTGACATGTTGATTTTTTGAAAGGACTCATACGTACATCACTTTATTTGAGTGAATGAGACAACGGGAAAAAGATTGACAGAATGCGAAGTGACGACATATTTCTCAATAAGTGTTTTCTAAAGTACTAGATGCACAACCCCCTTCCCATTATGCTTTTAAGTAAGAAAGCATATCACTCATTTTACAAATTCTTCAGTAAAACATGATCAAGACTATCCTGAGATGCAAATGGTAAACAATCCATATTACAAAGAAAACGAGGTGATATTTAGAAAAATATTCATACAAAATGCGGACCATTAAAGTGACTTATGGATCTCGTTGATTTCTTACATTTTGGACTAGTTATAGTTCCAAGTAATGTTGCGTTTGGGAAACTACTAGCACATATTATACATGTAAGGACTCACCACCCCTTGTAAATGCTAGAGAGTATACATCAAAAGGATTTGATGATTATTTCTTGTTTAATAGGATCAATGTAGAACATCCTATACCACATGGTCTCGCAAAGGCTATCATCAAAGGTTACATATGGTACCCAGGGCATGGTTATGCGTACAAACCTACCTTTAACTTCTTGGGGAATATGCAATATTACACGAACTTCACTTATTCATTTTAGACCCACAATTGGTCAACCATTCTTTGCGTACCAGTTGGTAACTGGATATAATCCTGACATTTTGTGTTCATACGCATTTTTTTGGTTGCACCTTATATGTGCCCTTAGTAAAGGATATGTACCTAAAACTATGGTGTTACAACTACACTTGGTGGAAGTGTGGTTGAGGCCGTGGCTCCAAAGAGAAAGATGGAGAGACCACTAGGTTCGGTCAGTGCTCACCTAAAAAGGAAATAGGTGAGTTAGGCACAAGATAATTATATCGTATGAAATCATCTTATAAGATTGTCTCTAAATATGTCCATGAATCAAACAGGAAGACGATCCGAAGTTTTAAATGATTCTAGAGAACAATGAAATACTGACGGATTATGAGAATGCACATGAGTCAATGGAAGGATCATGCGTGCACATTTATGATATCTTCCATAAATAGTTTCTCCAGAACTAGAGCACAATGAGATCGAACCATGCTTTATTTTGATTAATTTCAAATAAATAGCATATTTGGCCTACGTAATCCAGGTTAAAGTTAGTTCTTTGACAAATATACGGGTATTTGGTGTGATAGTGCTAACCAACCAAGTGTAAAGCCTGTGGGAAATATACAGTTATTTGTCACAAAGTGTAGTGAGAAGAATGGGGTCTTAAAGTATAAAGAATCACCTTGTGGCGCGAGGCTTCTCACAAACCCCTGGATTGCTTACTCTTTTGAACATCATAATGTTCAGTTAATTAGTTTGATTGGTCGTTTCAAAAGAGCTTGAAACATAGTAGATGTGGTTATATCTCTGGAGATTTAGACTCAAAGATATTTGCAAAAGTGCATGATGGCCTTTTGCTTCCCAAGTCGAATGACTCTAAACCACGGAGTGTGTTTGCAGTTACACTGGAACACTCACTTATTGATTTAAACAATGAGGCGGATGTGGTATACCCGTATAAGTGACTACTCGATTAGGAAGGGATAAACAATTAAGGTTTTGTGCCATGCGTATTAAATAAGTTCCGGATTCAAAATTATACTTATTTATGTCGAGCGTATGGACATGATAAGTACTCTTAATGGAATAAGAGAACCTACAAGCTATTTAAAATCTGAATTTGAGATGAAAATCCTGGGAATCTTGATCTTATCTATGTTCTGAACTAGAAGACCGAGCTTATGATATATTATACCACCAGTTTGCATATGTCGATTGTCAGGCAATGTAAGAAAGACATGCATCCTGCTAGCACTCCCATGATTAGTCGAGTTTCATATGTAAGTAAGTGACCATTTCTTCTAAAGGAAGATGACGAAGATGTGTTGGGAGATGAAATTCCTATATATAAATACAATAGATGCATTGTTGTACTTATTATAATATTGTACTCGATTAAATTTTACATCCTCAGGGAACTTGTTAGCTAGATATAGCTCAGCACCAACGTAACATCATTGGAATGGTATAGTGAATGTAATCATGTACTTAACGTAACAATTGACATAAATTTGTTTTATCCCTACAAACACATTAAAAGGAATGCTAATGAAAATGCAATCCAAAAATTGTTGATATGAAGGAACAATAATATCTTTTCCAACAAAGTAATCAGGGGGAGATATGGTAGACTATTTGTCATTACCTATATTCAGTTTCAAAAAGTACATGATTAAAGGAACTGTCTGGAACAACTCTAAAAGTAATCAGGGGGAGATGCGGACATCAGGGGAAGAATCCAAGGATATGATGTTGACATATTTTACTTCGAAATTGAAGTTGTGTTGTACTATTTTCCCCTTCGATCGAGGTTACTTTTTCCCACAGGGTTTTGTTACTCGACAAGGTTATTAATGAGACAACAAAAAACACCGGGAAGTAATTTCCCAACTAAGGCTATTGTCTTTCCCACAAGGATTTTCTGCCTTAGGAGTTGTGAAGCAACTAGTCAACTTCATCGGAGCAAAGTGATCATCTGCAACGGATCAACGTGCATCTGTCATATTGTACTCTTTTCCCTTCATAAAGGTTTTGTCCCACTTGGTTTCCCTTGTCAAGGTTTTAATGAAGTAACATATGCGAGTCCAACTATGTTCTAAGTTTGCTTAATATTGCATTATTTTCTTTAGTTCGGGCTTTGTCCCTCTGGGTTTCCATGACGAAGTTTTTAACAAGGCAATTAACTTAGACTTGTCGGTCCTTGAAGATCGTATTGCATGTGATGAACTACATGTAAAGTACAAGAAAATATGTGAAGTACTACATGTGAAGAGTTGTACCAAGGTTTTCTCCCACTGGGATTTTCCTGATCAAAATTTTATGAGGCAATTGATTTCGGCACAAGGCATCAAGGAGAGGACAACATTTGAATAACTATATTCAAAGCAGTGTATGTGAAGCACTGTATACAGAGTTCTATTGGACCACACAAGAGGGAGTATTATAGGGTTACGCCCCATGGATGTGCGGCCCAACTAGGAACCTAGGGTTTCCCTTTCACATGTATATAAAGGGTATTGTTCCATGTAACCTGATGATTCTGTTCAATAGAAACTACTCAATGCCTCTTTACTTTCCTCTATATTTACTCTGCAACACTACCCCCTTTATATATATATATATACAAGGTATCATAGGCCGGGGCTCAACCTTTTTTGATTTCTTTTGTTGTTTGAACGGCTGGTCAGTATTGTCCCACAAAATTTTAGTTATTAATAAAATTAATTAGATTAGGACTGTCAAATATTGAAACTATAAGTTAGCTGGGACCTGCGACCCTAGTGTTTTATTGGTCGAGTCAAATTAGGCCGTGGTCTCTTAAGCATTCCCTATTGTTTTATTGGTCGTGTAAAATTAGTTGGGGCCTCTTAAGCATGCCTAGTGTTTTGTTGCTCGTGTAAAATTAAGCCTCTTCCGTGGCCATTTAACCAGGCCCTAGTGTTTTGTTGTTCGTGTCAAATTCACCGGGCTTGTGGCCTCTTAAGCATGCCCTAGTGCTTTGTTGGTCAGGTCAAATTAGTCGGGGCTTACAGCCCCGGCCGTGACCTCGTTAGCATGCCCTAATATTTTGTTGGCCGTATCAAATTAGCTGGGGCTTAGAACCTAGGTCGTGGCTTCATAAGCATGCCCTATTTTGTTGTTAGTCGTATCAAATTAGCCGGGGCATATTGCCCCATCCGTGGCCTCTTAAGCATGCCCTAGTGTTTTGTTGGTCATGTAGTATTATTTTGTTGGTCGTGTCAAATTAGGCGGGGCTATACCTCTTAAGCATGTCCTAGTGTTTTGTTGGTCCTATCAAATTAGCCGAGGCTTATATCCCCTGTCGTGGACTCTTAATCATGCCCTAATGTTTTATTAGTCGGGGCCCCTAATTTTTTTTGGAAGTTAATATTTGGCATTAAGGTCAGCGTTTGGTTAGTGCGAGTGTTTTTATTGGTCGGATAAAGTTAGTCGGGGCCTACAACGCCGATCGTGGCCCTATTTATTCTTTTGGAAATAAATATTTAGCATTATGGTCAACGTTATGTTAGTGCCGGTGTTTTATTTGTCAGATAAAATTAACCGGGACTACATCTGCTTTGATTCGCTAGTAAGTTAATATTTGGCACTAAGGTTACCGTCAGGTTAGTCCTAGTATTTTATTTTGGAAGTTAATATTTAGCACTGATCAACTTAGCATTAGGTTGGTCCTACTGTTTCATTGGTCGGGTAAAATTAGCTGGGCCACAACCGTTTTAATTTTTTTGGAAATTAATATTAATTTGGCATTAAGGTTATCGTTAAGTTAGCCTCAGTGTTTTGTTGGTCGGGTAAAATTAGTGGGTTGTTAAGTTAGTGCATGTGTTTTGTTGGTCGGGTAAAATTTAGTCAAGGCCTACAGCCCCGGCCGGCGTCCCTTAAATTCTTTTGGAAATTAATATTTAGCATTAAGGTTACCATTATATTGGTCCCAGTGGATAAAATTAGTCGGCGTCTACAGTCTTAGTCGTAGTCCCTTCTAATTCTTTTGGAAAGTAATATTTGGCACTATCTTTAATTACAAAATTAAGGTAGATTAGAAAATTTAATTAGAGAATCAATATTTCTGTCATGGCATGACTTCACATTTGTATGGGTAAAAATTGTGTGCTATTGTGTCTCTTCCAATGTTCGCATATCCTCTAAATCCTTACCTGCATGAAATGCTAGTTTTTATTAACCAAGTCAAAACCTTAAAACACACTAACAAAGAAATCAATCGTGTCTGCGGATGGAACCAAGTAGGAAAAGAGCTAGTGCATACCGCAAGTGGAGAGCTATATTACCGAGCTCTTCGATCTCGTGTGCGTAAGGAAGAGCGTGGTAATTTGCACGATATCAAAGCTTCTGAATATTACTTATCAGTCCGTTGTTAGCAAATCGAGAATTGGTATGTATAAACCTCACAAACTTGTGCAACAAAAATTTGGAGATAAACTTTGTAGTTTATTGTATAGGTAGAACCAAGACAAACGGTGATCTATGAGAAAAGGAGTAAACACCGGTACTTCTCACCAACTCTTTTTGACATATTTTTTCAGAATGAAATTGTGTTTTATTTTACTCAAGATCTTTATCGAAATTTTGCAGATATGCGATATAGTTGCACCTGCAAAAATTATGAATGCAACTTTGGTTCTTCCTTCTTTTTGATCATGAATCCTTCTGCACATATCCTAGAGAAACGCACACCTGAATTGAGTAATTTATGTAGGAGTTATAATCGGAGCAAAGGTCTAATTTGTTTGTGGATTTTTGCAGTGGTTTTGAGGATATTTTTGACTGGCAACAACACTTCATATAGGAGCTGAAAGATGAAATTGAGATAGTCAAGTCTTTGCCGTCTCAATTAGCAGGAACTGAACCCCTACTAAAGGCACCAATTTCCTGGTCAAGGTTTGAATATAAAATCGAAATTTTGTTCATAATTTTGAATTTGCTGCTTCCATAGTGAAGAACAATACGATGTCTATATCGAGAATGTCGTCTCTTTATATACTTACTTGGTTCCTCACACGATCGATGCACTGGGATTGTTCTTTACAATATGGTTTCTTCCGAATTTCAGGAACCTCATATTACTGGGTGTTAAAAAACCGTAAGAAAAAAAATATAATGGAACCTATCCTTGGACTTACGAACTTAAATATACATCTGACACTACAAAACAGAAGGGCTCTTGGGACGGTCAAAAAAAACGTCCCAAGAGGCAAAAGGCCGTCCCAAAAAGGTATTAGGGACGGTTTTGTTAGCGTCGCCCGATCCACCGTCACTAATACTTCTGGGGACGGTTTGGGTTCTAGGGACGGACTTATAAAACCGTCAGTAGTACTTTTAGGGACGGATGTAGGGATGTAGGGACGGTTTCTTACTCCGTCCCAGATGTATTTCCAACGGTCATATAATGCCTATTAGTAACACCTAATAAGCATTGCTAAAGTTCAAAAATAAAATAAAATTTCTTTTCAGTTTCTTTGGCAGGATGCCTTTCCCTTTACCCTGTTAAACAATCATTCAGACTGCATTTTATCCCAAAATAGATTCTCACTCATGAAATCAAGTTGTTTACGAAAAAGATTCAGTCATTTACACTACCAAGTCTCATACAAAAAGAACAAAAAATATGAAAAACAACCAAAAGGTGATATTTTCAGTCTGCACTGGAAGTGTATTTGAGTGCTTCTGCTCCAGAACGACCCTTTATAGCTCCTGAAATTAACTAAACAAATTGTATCCTAAGCTATATACTCAGTTCATGCTTGCTCATAAGAGAAAATGGAAATGAACAGTTTGAGCAGCTTCACACGGTAGAACTGGACTCACCTATTGAATAGTTGTATCTTGATGGACGAAAATAATTGAGTAACAGAGCTTGCGGATCAAAAATGAAGGAACCTAAATTGAGGGATACCAAAAGAAACAACAATATTAGTAAGGTTATATACTTCTGAAGTCAAAAAATAGAAAAACCTTTGACCAATTCACTCAAAAAATGATCTAGAACTGTTATTTGCCCGAAAAGATTAAGAAACATATTCTCTTGCATGACATGCTCATAACAAAGAGATAAGGAAAGAATAACACAAAATCTGCTAGAATAAGGTGTATACAGTATCATGTTGAAATAATAAATAATAGAACTCACATGATTTTGCATCAGCGGGTCATTAACGAATCCAAGAATCTTATAGTACATTCTCAGTTGTTGTTATGTGACTTCTTGGAACCCCTCCCAGAGACTTAGAAGATTTCACAGCATTTCATCGCACAACTTTTGGTGCCTGCCAGACAATTGGTCAATATGAGATTGACAAACTCGATGCCTGGTTATGTTTAGATCTCTAAGATGGATACAAACTTAAAACAGATATTAGATAATCAATGTCACCTGGTTGCAAAGTTTAAGAAGTGGCCCTATCTCTTTCTTTGAAAGATCTCGAGTACAGCTGGATACCTGACTTCTTACCTTTGATTGTACCTTGGACAACTAAAGGTAATAAACAAACTCTTTTTGCATCTGAAATGCCCAACACGGATTAGAACCCTTCCTGCACCTTTCCGTATCGCATATCCTGCAACAAACATAAGTCGTTGTAAAACGAAATCATCAATATACTCAATACATCATCAAACAGTTACATTATTCTCAGTAAGGGAAACCGAAACAAAGATCGACACATTCACAGTGGCAACAATCAGTTCTGCATGAAGAAACCAGTTTGTTTTGTTGACCTACTTAAATGCATAGTATCTTAACAGTCAACACTTCCCTAATAGATCTACATCTGTGTCACTTATTGAACCAAGGAAGGCAAGAAAACACCAGACAATTTGTTCTAGTAGCAATAATTGACAATACAAAAGCCTTAGCATAAAAAGTGTACATAAAGCCTTAGCATCTGATAGATTTTTAACTATTTTATTATGCACATTTTTGATGCAGGAATACTCGTTGCCTCACAACAACATTACTAATCAGACTTTTATCAACTGTGCATAAGAGTAAACCAACTGTGCATAAGAGTAACAAATAAGACTTTTATCCACCATGTTCTGCATGTCCTATCAAGTTATCCAAAGAGGAAAAACTGCTTAAAAAGCATGTAAAGAAATGACCCATGTATACCTAAATAAAAGAACAAAAACCATTTATGCCATAACAAAGATTGAGTGGACAGAATTCCTATAATTGCTTTTATTGCTAAACAGGACAGAATTCACAGGCACATACAACCAACAACAAGCATGAAACTTCCTCCTATCCAAAGAGCAGAAGCAGAAAAACAAAATAATGCAGGGAAATACTACCTTGTTCTTCAATTTGTGTTTTCTTCCGCAGATGAGTTCTCCAATAGTTCTTTATCTCATTATCAGTTCTTTCAGGCATCTTACGAGCTATTTTCGACCATCTAAACACGAACATTATTACTACTTGTTTTTATGTTAAAAGGAAATGGAATATAAAAATAGACCCTCTTCTCTTACTTGTTTCCCAGTGATGTTGAAGTTGGAGAATTATGCACTCTTCCTCTGCATTCATTTGATCGGTTCGCAACTAGTTCATCCATCTCAATCGGAAACTCTTAACACTCCTCCTAAGTCCTGCAAGAAATCCAAAAACATGGTTCAATCCTTATTACTTAAGTCTGCACGTACCGGACTTCTTTTTTTCTTGTCTATTATTGAAACCTCCAACCTTCAGTTCTGGAGGCTCGAAAATATCTTGAATCCATTTTTCATCCAATACATTCAGTGCACATGTATCACGTAATATGTAAAGAGAATTTTAAAGACCAATCTCATAATGAGCATAGGATAAATTTTATTTTTAACGCAAGCAGAAGCTTCAACTACTTGAATCATCTGTTTTGTTTAAAAAAAAACGCCCTAATGCACCGCGGTAGCCACCTCCAGGAGATGTAGGCACAGAACAATAAAGCACATCCCACTCTGAAAACCAAATTTGGTATGCGCCATATGTTAACAACCCAACCAGTAATCCAACGAAACATCAAATGCATATAAACTAAGTTCAACGATGAATGCAAAATGGTAGTGAGTATGGACTTACCTCCAAATATAAGTGGGTATTTAACAGGCTCGTAAACACAGTACTTTTGTAATTTCTGAGCCACTTCAGCTACATCTTTATGCCCTTCTTTTAGTTAGCGAAACTCCTCGATCAGTTCCAGTCACCTAATTAAACAATGTTCTATTATTGTTGAACAAGACAGAATTCACAGGAACATGCCGCATAAACAACCAACAACAAGCAGGAAACTTCCTATCCAAAGAGCAGAAGCAGAACAAAGCTAAATAATTCATGCATTTAGCAATTAATGTGAAGCAGCAAGTCTAAAAATGGCATAGGAAAAAACACAGTGCATTCCCAACATGGCTTGACTCATATATGCTAAAAGGGGAAACCAAAGCTTGTGTTAGTAGTCAGATGACACTACATGTTAATTAATTCTAAGAGAAACATGTTTCTCTTGTGTTAGTAGTCAGACAGTAATTCCTAATTCATCACACTCAAAACTGAAACCAGAATACTAATAATTCAATCAACTAAACAATCAATAAGAATGAGATCAGATAGATACACATTACAATAGAGAGAATTCGATCAGTAACCCAAATCGGCAAAAGATATAATTAATCTGTAGGTTAACAAAATTGATCGAGAGAAGTTTGGAAATGGAGAGAGGCTTACTTGATTTAATTTTGAATCCAAAAACGTCAAAGACAAAATCGAGCAAATTAATCAAACAACAAACCTGAAAAATTCAAAGGGAATCAACAAATATACTGCGATTTTACCAAAAGCAACCTTAAATTCTTCTTTTCAAACATCAAACCAGAAAAAATTCACGAAGCTGAGAAAGAGATTCTTACTCTAAGTTTCCATGATTCGATTTCTTAGTGGAGATGGAGAAGAAAGTGAAGATTTCACAGAGATGGTATCGATTCCTGAGGATTTCGTGAAGATGGATGATGGTTGTCTTCAGCTGCGACTTCGTGGAAATTTAATTTTAGGGTTTTCAGGAAAAAATAAAAACAGAAAAATGTTTCTGATCGGGAGAAGAATAAGAAGAAACTGAAAACTATTTAACTATACTCTGGGGCGTAAAATAATTAAATTACCAACGGTATAATCTATTTAATTGGGACGGCTGAGACGAATTCGTCCCTATTAGTGGACCAATAGTGACGGTCAGACATGAGTCGTCCCTGCTAAAGAAACAATTGGGATGGTTTATGCCACACCATCCCAAATACACATCACTAGGGGCGGCTAGAGTGGGCTGTCCCAACAACTACCTACTAGGGACGTTTTTCTTGGAAGTGGCCGTCCCTAGAAGCCTTCTTTTTTGTAGTGTGATCAAGACCCAAGTTTCAGAAAGGGAAAAATAATGTAAAAAACCCATAGACAATAACAACTCAGCATGGAGATAAGATATGAAATTCCTTTTAGAATCAGGATATGTTTAGTTTTATAGAGTTTGAGATTGACCCAAGGTTGTAGAGATAAAAGAAGAAGAGGAGAAGAAAATATTAGGGCTAGGTTTCTCAACCGGGAATAATCATATGAATGGAAAGAACGCATGGATCGGATGGACGAACGCCGATATAGACCATACAACGATCAGAGAAAATATTCTTTTGATATGAAAATACCCATGAACATGCTAAGTCTTACTCCCTCCGTCCCAAATTAGATGAGCTAGTTGGTTTTAAATTTTGTCCCAAAATAAATGAGCTACTTCACTAATCAAGGGGGTATTTCTAAAACCACCATTTTAATTGATTATTGTTACCATAAGAAATATGTATAATTTGATAGCCATGTTTATACTCGTTGCTTAGGTGTTTTAAAATGTTTTTCAACGGTATAAAGTTTAAGAAAAACCGTGGTATAGTTTAATAGTTAAATCATTTCTAAGTTTTACTAGTTATTATCCATAAGGGTATAATTGTAAAAAAATACTTAAATATACTCCTCGTTCCTCATTATCTTAAGAATTGTGCAAACTGCAACTAGCTCATCTAATTTTGGACGGAGGGAGTACATAGATCTTCTTGGTACTAGAATTAGGAAACAAAGTTATATTAAGAATCACGTTGGCATTAGGAAACCAGATTATTTACCGGACCGTGACAAATCAGGATACCAAGGAGATCTGACGCACGAAAATATCCCTCGCCAAACTCTCAATCCCCGCCGCCGGATGACGAAATTAATGGTCGAATATATCCGGATAGACAAACACCACTTCTTTTTATAAAATATAGGTATATCTTAACTATTGATTTCTTTTATACGAATAAATTCAGAATGATTTCTCCATCTACTCAAAATAAGAGAGATAGTTTCTCGGGAAAAAAATCAAAGCTAATTTTATACCTATTTCATGATTTGAGTGTAAGTTAAAATTATGATAATGAAAATGAAAGTTGTAGAGGATAATAACAATGAAGATCGGATAGAAGATCGATGATAACACCACAAAAGTGGGTTTTGGTTACCCAACACATATTTAGTTACCAAAAAACTATATTATAAAAAGAAGTGTTGTCTGTCTTGGGTAAAAGACGACCATTGATTTCGGCGATCCGGCGGCTGAGATAGATAGTTGGTGAGGTTTCTATCTGTCCGCCCGTTTAGACATATAATTTTGGAGAGATACTAACGTCCGTCTGTTACCTGATACAACTAAGTTTCCTAATTACAAACAAACTTTAATTACGACTATATACTACTGATTGGAAAAAGGAAAGAAAAAAAGGATTGAAATATTATTTTTATGTTTCATAATATTTATGCAAACACTAAATTAGTTTCTTAATATGCACCAAAAAAAAAGGATAATTTTTTTTTTTATGTTTCCTAATATTTATGCAAACACTAAATCCGTTTCCTAATAATATGCACCAACAGACTAATGTCTTATAACCCGATTTCCTATTATAGAACAAATACAAAAATTAACTGGATTTCCTAAACCGAGTTTCTGGTGTCTTTGTGCATGTTTATATAAGAAACCGTCGCCATGCTTACAACAGAAGCATAACAATGGTTTTTAACAGACCCTTTGCGATATTTATCCGTCCGTCCATTCTTTAGTTTACTGGTATAACTCTGTTTTTTAATAACGAACCTTAATTTATATTGAGTTTCGTGGTAATAACTATGTTTCTTTTTCATGAATCTGTTTGTCTACATGTTTGTTTGTTTTTTAGAAAAAAGGTATTGGGTGATCTCACGGGATGAAGATTCGTGGTAGATCAAATAAATTTACAGAGAAAAGATCAAGCCTCTTAAATATTGTATCTACCTAATGTATTTGTTGTAGTAGTTATTGATGTAAAGATTCGTCAAACCATAACTCTAAGATTTTAAATCCTAAGTATCGATTTATCAGGGTTTGCAGAGTGATGACATATTATGATGGAAAGTCTGAAGTGGCATCTCCATCGTTAATTAAAGTGAAAATGGATCGATGAGGTGAAGAATATGAGACAATGAGAAGCTCTGATAATGAAGTTAAAGAGATATTGAAGCCTCTATTATCACCTAAGAAAGAGGTTAACTGGTGTTGGTGGTTCAAGATGGGTTTATTAAGGATTGTTATTGCTATTGTTGTTGTTGTTTCTCTCATCTGGGTTGGACCTTTTTTTTTTGAATTAAGGTTTGTGTTTTTTATTTATCTCAATCTTGGTTTCTGAATACATCAATTCTGCTGCTTTCAGAGATTTGTGATCATTAATTCGATGATGCATTTGATTGAGGGATACCGTAGCTTGGTTATTGCCCTAATACAACCATGTGCAAGGATGAATGTTATACTGAAACATGATGGTATATTTACCGTGCGACTAAAAACACGTTTTGGGGAATATGTGAACCATAAGTTAGTGGTATCTGTTTAGTAGTTTATGTTATTTACGTACTGGTGGCTTTGAAAGGATTTTTAATTTTATTTTATTTTTTGACTCATGTTTGTTAGTTGGTCATATTCTAACGAACGTATTAACCAGAACATTCATGATGTACCACTAATTTCTGAAATTTCTTTTATTAGGCAAACGTGTTCGTAAACAGTTACCAATAGCATGAGGAGTGGGTGGAGAAGTTTCTTGAAGATTGGAACCATGAGATTGCGGATGTTATTTGATCAATCTCTCCTGTTAATTGCTAATCTTTGCGTCGCCGGTAAATGACCCTTCCTTCTGCGTCATGAGTGGTCATAAAATTGGATCCTAAGATCGTAGTTTCATCTTTTCGGCGTTTGAACGATGTAGCAGGTGATTCGTCTAGTTCCGCTTCCGAAGATGGTGATGATGCGGATGCCTCAATAGCCTTCCAACTTGGAAGTGGAGTAGTATAGATTTTCTTAGGAGGTCCAGGGGCGCTCTGGGATTCGATGAGTTCAGCATCGTAAGACAGAGCATAAGGAGATGATGAAGCAGCTATGCGGACGACCTTGTTATTGAGTAAGGCCTTCATGCATTGATGGTAGGTTGATGGAACCACCTTGTTGTCATGGAGCCAAGGTCGCTCAAGTATCAGGTGGTAGTCAGGCTCTTGCTCGATCACGTGGAATTTCACCTTTGATTGAATTGGTCCTACCCTCAAATCTATGTACGCGTATCCATATGTGTGGCTTTGGCTTCCTTCAAATCCTGTCATTAGGATGGGATGGCGAATGATTTTACCTCGTGGGAATCTGGCCATTCTAAGAGTCTTCATAGTGACAATATTGCTGGAAGCACCGGTGTCGACAAGAGCCCTTCTAAATTCGGTGCCTTTGATGAAGCCAGTCACATACAACGCGCGATTATGCCCTTCGTCTGCGATGCGATATTCCTCTCCAAAAGTGATGTTGTCGATTGAATGTTCAGATACCAGGGGTACTTCTTCAACTGCTGGGGTTGGTAAAGTTATTTGTACGTCGGATGATATCTGGTTGAGTGCGGAAAACGTGTTCGTACGCTGTTCCCTGGAAAAGTGTAAAAGTTCACACAAATTTTCAATCAATTGTGCAACCTCTTGATCCACCGGCTTTTCATAAGTAGTGAAACTGTTGATTTGAGGGTCAGGCGTTGAACCAGTTCCCAGTGTTGGGACTTCCGAAGCAGAGACGCCGCCCAACTCAGATGTCAGCTTGATGAAAAAATCGAGCATGTGATCTATCGTGTTCTTCATCATATCCATGTTCCTGGTGTGGACTTCCATAATTTGAGATAGTTCTGCCAGAGTCGGGGTTCCTCTGCCTTCCGTGTCGTCAGGTGTAACATGAGGAATCCTGCCATTTGAAAGATTCTGGATTGGGTCTGGATCAGTTGAATTAGTCCTAAGACCAACCATCTTGTGAAAATGAGATTGCAACCGAGAGATTAATCTCCCACTGTGGTCGCCAATCTGTAGATGGGGAAAAACGATTTGCTGGTTTTTACGGAATTGAAGAGTCAACCGTGTGGAGACTCCTTGAACCGAGCGAAATGTTGAACCTCACACAGATGCACTACAAGAAGGGAGTGCTTTAAGTTCGAGAGATCAATCTGTAAGACCCCGGCCTAAACCAAGAACAATGGTCGTTCCAGAGTCAATTCAGTCACAAGAGAGGATGGGTTGATCTGTAGGAGGGAAGCTGAGAAATGCGTGAGATCAATGGTGATCTGAGATTGTAGGTGTGTTATGAATTCAGCGTGAAAATGCTCTGAATGATTGAATTTTGCTCAATTGAGAGTAATTTCTGTGAGTTCGTGTAGACGAAAGATTGTCTGTATGAACTTTTGATGAGAAATTGCTCGTTTTGGCGAATGTTGTTCGAATGTTCGAAAAATTCTATTCTTCAATCAGGATTCAGAGACATTTTATAATGTCGGAGTTGAAAACACCATGATCCCATGAAGTGTGACAGTTGCTGGAATCAGAGAGCGAGAAATGGGGAAATCGTGTTAAAACAAATTACTCATCATGCGGAGACTTGGTTAACTTTCCACCCACTACTTTGCTGACTCTTCCAACAGATTGCACGACTTGCTCACATTCTCATCGTGGGTGAACACACGTGCCGTAGACCGCCAGACCAAAATCCTAGTTAATATCCACCCATGTGACACGATTGAAATCTCGTGATTGTGGAGTCAGTTGCTGACTTTATGGGACGATGAGTCCATGTATTGCTGAGTTGAACATGATTAGCAAATGTTTCGAAACTCATGAATTTAATGTGTCTGCTGAGACGAGGTATCATTATAACCTAAGACGAGCAAAACTGTGTTGCTAAATTGTTGAATATTGGTAGTTGAACCAATATTCTTTGATTTGAGCAAATATTGCTAGTTTGAGCGAATATTACTAATTGAATAAATATTGCCGGTTCGAGCGAATATTGCTAGTTCGAGCAAATATTGTTCTTCTGATGAATTGTTGGTAGATGGACCAAATAAAATATTAATTTAAGTTACTGAATGCTGAGTCGAGCAAAATAAATATGAATATCAATCATGGAATCAACATAAAATTACCAGAGTGTTTGAATCTGCACAGAACCACGTTTCTGCAGAGCTCTGGATTCAAAACCCTAATTTTACCGAAATGATGATTTATTGCAAATCAACACGGGACCGGCTACATGGGATGACGGGTTCACCATATAATGCCCAGATGCTCGAATGAGCAAAAAATACCAAAGTCTCTTGAGGACCAGTTGGTGAAAGAATGATTAAATGTTGGTTTAATCATTTACTGAAATAATGCTCGTGTGAGCAACAAATCATAAAACCTGATTTAGAAAATATGAGGGGCCGACCAAGAGGTCATGAGACCGGCTCTTGATGGTCGTGGGACCTGTAGATGGTCGTTTGAGCGAACTTCCAATTGTATGGAAAGAGTTCGAACCTAATATGAGCAACTGAGCAAATTAGGTTAAAATCATTAAAACATGCGGGACCAGCTGTTTTCAAGCCTCAGGGTCACCCTTGGTCGGTCAAGGGCATGTGCCCGTGTCACCATAGTGTCAGTGCTTCAGTCCTGAGAATTTTGATATTTTCTGATGCACGTTTGAGCAACATTTGGAGAAAATATGCAAAATCCATGGTTTTGCTGAAACCGGCAAAAATACATGAGATGATGTAAATAATAAATAAAACATGGGAATTCAAGGTGTGGGACCGGCACGGCTAGGGCATGGCCGGCCGGCTGACAGACGCGGTCCCACATGTTTATCCTAGTTTTATGTGTTTTTTTCTGATTTGAGGGAAATTTCATGAAACTGGAGAGTTTGGTGAAATTAGGGAACTCTCATGAGAGATAAAATAATAATAAAATAGGGAATGGGAGTGTGGGACCGGCATGGCTAAGGCATGGCCGGTCCGCCATGAGTGCGGGTTCCAAGCCACTCTTCCCAACTTTATGTAATTTTTGATGATTTTAGCTAACTTTCATAAAATCAAAAGGATTGGTTGAAAACCAAGATATTTTGTTGAAATCAGTGAGTTTTCATGAAATCAGGAAACAAAACACCAAATAATAATAAAATAATAGGCGTGTGGGACCGGCTAGGGCATGGCCGGCCGGCTAGAGCCCGGTCCCACAAGTTTTCCCTAATTTTTTAATATTTTCTATAACTTTAGAGAAAATACATGAAATTAGGTAATTTTAGGGAAAATTCATGAAATCAAGGGAATTTTCATAATTTAAGAGGAAATAATAAAATAATGGGACGTGAGGTGTGGGACCGGCTAAATCCCAGGCACGGCCGGCTGGTGCTCAGTCCCACGACACCTTTCCCTAATTTTATTATTTTTTGATGAAATCATGTGATTTTAGAGAAAAATACATGAAATTAGGTGATTTTAGGGAAAATTCATGAAATCAAGGGAATTTTCATAATTTAAGAGGAAATAATAAAATAATGGGGCGTGATGTGCGGGTTCGGCCACGACCAAGGCATGACCGGCTGGCCGGCGGTCCCGTGACACCTTTCCCTAATTTTATTATTTTTTGATAAAATCATGTGATTTAGATAAAAATACATGAAATTAGGTAATTTTCATGATTTTAGGGAAAATTAGTAAAATATGATAAAAATATAAAATTGGGCGTGGGACTGGTCACGACAT
The DNA here is from genome assembly GCF_003573695.1 of Papaver somniferum. NCBI lineage: Eukaryota > Viridiplantae > Streptophyta > Magnoliopsida > Ranunculales > Papaveraceae > Papaver > Papaver somniferum. Next base: position 48,958,579 of record NC_039362.1, on the reverse strand, counting down.
GACTGGCCGGTTGGTGAGCCCAGTCCCCTGGCGCTTCTGCTAATATTTTTACTATTTTTCCTTCCTATTTTGCATAGGTTCCTCGTTCATTCGTATTTTCCGAAATGTTCGTTTGCGCATTCAAAACGCTGGTCTGTGCATTATTTGTTAAGTACACTTGCACCATTTTTTTCAGGGCTTATTCGATACTTAGATGCCTGTTTCGTGGAATATTTATTACTAACCTGTGGAATTCTTCTGGGAAGAACCACAGATCGAAGTAACGAAATATAACGAGGAATCGTAGAATATTGCTGAATATTCGGGCGATTAATTTACGACTCGTAAAATATTGCTGGATATTCAGACGATGGCTCGTAGAATATTGCTGGATATTCAGACGATATAAGATAATTAATTGCCGGCTCTATACTAGAAGGGCTTCCTGTCTAGGAGCATTAATTATCTGAAGGTTGAGCAATATGAACTTGCTGGAGTGTCATATTCCTTTTGCATAGTCGGGGAAAATCTGGTTACATCCCGAAGACGTTGTCGCTCTATACTAGCAGACATGCTGTCTAGGAGCCGCCCAATCTTTCGATTCTATACCGTATGAGATGTGTCGTGGCCTCAGCTGAGAGACTGCATATCTTCATCTTCTCTGATAGACTTTCTCCATCAGAGGTGGCATGAGCTTTCATGCACAGAGACATGAGTATCGATACTCATCCGATTGCCGGATCTAGAGTAATTACCTAAATTGCTCAATATTCATGAGATGTGCCGTGGCCTCAGGTGAGAGACTACACATCTACACGTACTCTGAGAGACAGCCTTCTCAGTCAGAGATTTATGACATGAGCTTTCATTCTTTAATAAGAGACATGAGTCTCAATACTCATCCGGTTGCCGAATTTGGAGTACAGTTTTACAATTCTACCCTTTGTCGAAAATCCACCATCTACATTAAGTCCCCTGCTTAGTGAGGAACAGTCATGTTCCTCAGTCAGCATTGAATGGTGATTTTCCAGGTATAAACAAAATAAGTAATTGAACTTAGTCATAAGATAAGATATTACCGGATTTCGACTTAATGAGAAAACCATGGTTTGAGCGGAAACGCAGCGGCATAATAGGGCATCATCCACTGAACATAAATTGGTGTAGAACCGCTGATTCGATGGTGGAACCTTGGTTGGTTTAGGATTCACGGGCCGGGCCCAAAAGGGAAATCCTTAAGGAATTAGGTTTTGGAGATAAAATTAGGTATAAAAGGAATTAAATCCTTCTTTTTTTTTATTTCTCCCACAACCGACCACCACCTTCACCTCCCTCTCATCGTCACGCCGAGCAAGAGCAGCAGGAGAAAATTCTCCGGTCTTCCACCCACTGCCGTCGTTAGCTCGCCGTCCGGCCAAATTCCGGCCGGCGCCGACCAAGTACGTGCAATTTTTTTCTTCAAAGTTTGCTGATTTCATGAGATGTTCATGCTTCCATCATGTTAAAATTATGTACCTGGGTATATGTTGATGTGAGTTTTGTGGAAAAACCCTTATTTATTAAACGTATGTTCGTTCGATCGTTAGTTTTGAAAACTAATAATAATCCCTGATTTAGAAGGAATTTTTTATATTTATGTGGACTTAGTTCCAGTGATAAAACTTAGTGTATGAGCTTTCATGTGAACCAAGATTTTTCCTTAATAGATGTGAGCTTTCACAAAACCCAAATAAACCTCGTTTTAGAAAATTATGCTCATTCGAGGAAAATAGATACATGTAATTTTATGTATGTAAATTTATGTCCAGTGATAAAACTTTATTTATGATCTTTCATGAGAATTAGAATTTATCACAATGGGTGTGAGCTTTCACAAAACTAGCATAAACCTTCGGTAATACGAAGGAAAATAGATTTATATATATATATATGTAGCCGTGACATATTTTATGTGAAACATGATGACATATTCACATGGATTTGTTCTTATTAGATAAATTCTGAAAATTTATATGAACAAATTGCATTAATTATTGTTTTGTAAAATCAAGACATGGGTTTTGAGTAACCTTTAAACTATACAAATTATTTGTGATGAAGTCATGTCTTATTGTAAATATCATAGTTCATTTGTGTGAATGTTCACATTATGAAAATTATGTATATGATTTTATGAGAAAATCATTTTTTATGCACTAATGAAGCGTTGTTCGTTATTGCAGATTTCAAGGAACGAATTGATTTCGTGTGTTAACTCTTGTATTGCAACCACTATTGTTAGTGAAATTGAAAGAGGTAAGATTCAAGAATTACCATTTTGTGGATGAATTTATCTGCATGTTGATAACTCCATGCTCCTGGTTTCAGAAAATGTCGGCTTCCAGCAGTCGTAGTTATTCCTCCGGAAGAAGATCCCAAAGCTCTCATAGCTAAGTCGATAGCCAAGGTAATTCGCGATGAGGGAGCAAAGCCCAGCGTACCCTCGAATGAGCGGAGAGTTACTTTCGCCGAACTCATCAAAAGAAAAGCCGAAGACGATGAGAAAGATGCTTGTCAGCGCACAAAGGATCGAATCCGGCGCAAAATACAGAGAGCTGAGGAAAAACGCAAATTCTTGGACGGGGTACCCTCTGATTCTGATGTTGATGCTTCAGAAGAAGAAACCGTCTGGGGTTTGCCTGATCAGTGTGCCAGAGAATTCGAAAGTCCCGCGAACACTGCAGCTCTCATATCATGTCTGCTGATAATACTTCTTCTCAAAACGGACTTCAGTCGAAACATGGAGTAGAAGCGCCCATCTTGGTAAGTTGCACATCTTTTCCATCTCGTTTAGTTGAGGTTACTGATCGTAGAAGATGATTTGTTGCAGGATGACCAGAAGAATCTTTCTTCTCACAATTCAAGGCCCATGCGGACTGCTAGAAATCCTGCCAGGTATAGGTCGGCTTCTGCTGAGACTGGATCATCTGTAAGCAATCTTATAATCCTTGAAATTTTACCATGTCTAATTCAGGAGAAATTAAACACCTCCCCGTTCATCCCAGGCGGATGTTCGTGTCGTTGTTGATGCTAAAAGGAGAAGGAGTGGAAAGTCCGTGACTGTGGTCGAGGTTGAAGACAGTGTCAATCAAGCATGTGAAGATTCTGCAGAATCCGTGGAGACAGAAGACAGTGTTCTCGCCTGTGAATACCCGACAGCTGGACTCTCGTTTGAAGCTCCATTGGTTAACACTTTCCCAAACAATGAGATGGTTGGTGGATTTATGATTCCCAAGTGCCATGCACCTCTGTATACCAAGATATGGAAAAATTATGGGCATATTGCTACTACGGAAGTGTGGAAAGGTTTTCTACCCACTCTTTTGACTACAGTTGCAGGGCTGTTACCGATCATTGAAGAAATGAACCAAATGCACCTGCGAGACGTCAAGAATCAGGAACTGCACAAGTGGGATGAGATTATTTCCAATTGTGAGATATTGCGATTCAATGTGAGCTGCCTTCATCGTCGTCTTGAGATAATTAAGATCCATAAGGCCGCGGAGGCTGCTGATGCGATTTCCATGACCACTGCTTTACTGGAGGAGGAAAATATACTGGCTTTGGAGTCAGCGAGGGTTGAGAAGGAGGTTGAGGATTTGAAGGAAAAGACTAGGATATTCCAGAAGAAACTCGACAGGGTTTCCTATAGGGATTATCCATTGCTGGTTGGTTTTCTCTGAGTGAATATTCAGGAGAGTTGTAATGTAGGTTTCTGACAAGGTAGAATAATCTGATAGCATGAGGAGTTTTTGTTCAATTGATGAATATTTGATGAACGAATTAGCATCTTGCATGCTCTTTGAAGGAAATAAATTACATTTGAGATGTATTTGAAATAAAGGTTAATTATCTGTTGTTGATCAAGCGTAATAGGCTTTGAGCCATTTGTCGTTGATAATATTTCCTTCCTTTCCTCCACTGAGTGCTAAAATTTTGTAGTATCCACTAGACACCGCTTTGATGATAACATACGGCCCTTCCCATTTCGGAGAGAATTTGGGAGCAGACATGTCTTGTTGAATGTGCTTTGCTGTCTTTAATACCAAATCTCCTACTTGAAAAGTTCGGGGTTTTACCATTTTGTTGTAAGCCCTGGATACCCTCTGTTTATAAGCCTCCACGTACTTTTCTACTTTAGCTCTCCTTGATTCAAGCATGTCTAGTTCAGCAACTCTTGACTTGGACACTTCAGCTTCATCCCATTGTATTCCGCTAGCCGCTGCAATCCTTGCTGAAGGAATTTTTATCTCGGCTGGGAGTATAGCATCAGCCCCATGAGACGAATACGGTGACGTCCCAATTGAGCTCCTTGGTGCAGTTCTGTAAGCCCACAAAGCCATGGGAAGTTGCTCATGCCACGATCGTGGATTGTCATGAATTGTTCGACTGATAATCCGGATCAAAGTTTTGTTGGTACTCTCCGCTTGGCCGTTTCCTTGGGGGTAGTATGGTGTGGAGAAGATCTGTTTAATCCCGTACTCCTTGAGTAATTTCTCGACATCTTGATTGGCGAAAGGAGTCCCATTATCTGTGATGATATGTTTAGGGACGCCGAATCTACATATTATGCTCCTTGATGAAGGCTGCAATAGTTACCCCTGTGGTACCTCTGAGCGGGATTGCTTCGACCCACTTAGTGAAATACTCAGTAGCTGTGATGATGTATTCATGCTGCTTTGAGGATGCTGGATTGATCTTCCCGATGATATCAAGTCCCCAGCTATAGAAAGGCCATGGACTATTCACAGAGTGTAATGGAAGACAAGGGGTATGAATGAGATTACCGTGAATCTGGCATTTATGGCACTTCTGAACGTATGCGGCTGCATCATCTTCCATAGTCGGCCAGTAGTATTTCTCGTGGATTTGGAGAAACAACTTCTTTTTCCCCTGATGTTCTCCTTCATGAGTTTCTTTCAGGACTGTCAGGATTTCATCTTCGGCTAGGCATCTCAACAAGTCTCCTCCAAAGCTTTTGCGGTATAAGATTCCGTCAAGAAAAACAAATCTCTTAGTCTCTGTATGAGTTTGATTGCATCTTTCTTTTCTGGTGGCGATTTGTTGTCTCGAAGATATTCGATGTAAGGCTGCCTCCAGTCCGCTGTGAAGGAGTGTTAGCACCTCCAAATGATGAGGAGGTGTCTGACAATTAGGACAAGCTCCCTGCAAAGTCCTCGACTGTGCTTCCATGGAAGGCCAATAGTACCCGAGTCTCTGGAGTCTTCTATAAAGTGTTATCACCAGCGTCTGTCCGCACACTTCTTGATGCACACTTTCGAGTTTTTCTTTCGCTTCTTCATCACCCAGGCATCGTGATAGAGAGGCATCCGGGTTACGATGGTATAAGGCTCCATGAAGCAAGAAGAAGTTCTTCAGTTCTTTAAGGCTGATCGTCCCTTCTGTAATGGAGCTGCTCAGTTCATGAATGATAGGTGCTCTCCAGTCATTTGCTTGAGCTTCTTCAGTTTGATTAAGCCACGTGGATGACACAGCTCGTCTTTGCACTATGATGGATTTCTGATCCTTCGAATTGCAACTTGGAGGCAAGAGTTGCTAAGCAATCAGCATGCCTATTGTTGGTTCGGCCAGTATGGGTGATGGTCGCGTCGGCGAAATGAGTCAGGAGTCGTGTGCTTCAGCCCTGAATGGAGCAAGTGTTATCTCTTTGAGAGAGTACACCCCATTCATTTGATTGACTAGTAGTTTTGAATCTCCTCTGATCTCCAGATGCATTGCTCCTGCTTGTTTAGCTAAGGATAATCCTAGCAAGAAGGCCTCATACTCTGCTGAATTATTTGTACAGTGGAAATCCAGCTTGAATGAGTGTGAGAATACCTCTTGATGGCGAGACCAAGACTATGCCCGCTCTCCAGTATCATTACTAGGAGTGGCGGATCCATCAAAGTACAACAACCATGTTTCTTCTTAACGACTGAGATTCCTGGAAGTTCTCCTGGTACATCATCTGGTAATGTCGCGGAATCTTCTCCTGGGAACGCTGCTAGTAAATCTGCTACTGCTTGACCTTTGATTGCTTTGGGGGAAACACATACTATGTCGAATTCCGACATCTGAAGCAGCCACTTTCCAGGTCTTCCTATCAGAGCGGGCTTTGAGAGTAAAAACTTTATGGGATCAGCTTTGGATACAAGCACAACTCTGTTGGATAGTAAATAATGCCTGAATCTTTGCATTGCATGAGCTAACGCCAGGCATGCTCTTTCAGCTTTCGGGTATCTGAGTTGAGCATCCTTCATGGTTCGGCTGAAATAGTAAATTGGATGCTCGACGCCTTCTTCGTCTTCTTGAGCCAGTAGTGCTCCAATAGCAACATCACTGGAGGCTGTGTATAATATCAACGGTCGACCCTGCACTGGAGACCTCATGACTGCAGGTGATAAAAGTATCTGTTGTATTTTTGAAATGCTTCCTGCTGAACATCTCCACGTGAAACTCGCTCCCTTCTTCAGCAGAGGGGTGAACGAAGCAATAAGTTGAGCCAATCCTGGTATGAAGCGTCTGATGTAATTCACCTTACCCATGAAGCTCTGCAGTTCCTTCACAGTGCGTGGAGGAGGCATGGTGGAGATGGATTTCGCTTTGTCCGGATCGACTTTGATCCCTTCGGCAGTGACCAAGAATCCCAGAAACTTTCCAGAAGAAACTCCAAAAGCGCATTTTAGAGGATTCATCTTCAACTTGTATTCTCTGCATCTTTCAAAAACTTGTCTCAGAACTTCTAGATGGGATGTTCGAGATTTCGATTTCACCATGACATCGTCAACATAATATTCTACTTGCTTGTGCATCATATCATGAAATATTGTTGTCATGGCTCGTTGGTAGGTGGCGCCAGCATTCTTCAACCCAAAGGGCATCACAGTTTAATGAAAATTCCCAATGGGACTGCGAAACGCGGTCTTGGCGGCATCATGTTCGAACATTTTGATTAGGTTGTACCCATCGTAACCATCCATGAATGATAACATATCGTGGCCGTTGGTCGCATCAACGAGCATATCAATGTTGGGTAAAGGAAAGTCATCCTTCGGGAAGCATTTATTTAGGTTTCTTAAATCTACACAGCATCTTATTTGGCCATTTTTCTTCTTAACTGGGACGATATTAGCCAGCCAGGTTGGATGCTGAATAGGATTGATAAATCCTTCTACCAGCAATTTTTGAATTTCGGCCTTGATTTGCTCCTCGACCTCATGCCTGAACTTCCTGGGTAGTTGTTTGACAGCCTTGGAGCCGGGAATGATATGTAGACGGTGACTGACCAGTTTGTCATCCAGGCCAGGCATTTCTTTATACGTCCAAGCAAATATATCCCGATACTCCTTCAGTAGCTCTACCAGACCTGCACGCTCTTCTGGTGATAGCGCATAACTGACCAAGATCGGTCTTGGATCTTCCTCTGTGCCGATGTTAACCGTCTCAAGATCATCAGTGGTAGAATTCGTGCCATATTGTAACTGTTGTGGAGCTTCCTGAACTTCATCCTCGGGTAGTTGTTCATTCTGACACGATTCACCAGTGCGGGGAGACTCTTGATCAATCTCCCCTATTAATTTCTAGTCTTTGCGTCGCCGGTAAATGACCCTTCCTTCTGCATCATGAGTGGTCATAAAATTGGATCATGAGATCATAGTTTCATCTTTTCGGCGTTTGAACGATGTAGAAGGCGATTCGAATGGTTCTGCTTCCGAAGATGGTAATGATGCGGATTCCTCAATAGCCTTCCAACTTGGAAGTGGAGTAATATAGATTTTCTTAGGAGGTTCAGGGGCGCTCTGGGATTCGATGAATTCAGCATCGTAAGACAGAGCATAAGGAGATGATGAAGCAGCTATGCGGACGATCTTGTTATTGAGTAAGGCCTTCATGCATTGATGGTAGGTTGATGGAACCACCTTGTTGTCATGGAGCCAAGGTCGCCCAAGTATCAGGTGGTAGTCAGGATCTTGCTCGATCACGTGGAATTTCACCTTTGATTGAATTGGTCCTACCCTCAAATCTATGTACGCGTATCCATATGTGTGGCTTTGGCTTCCTTCAAATCCTGTCATTAGGATGGGATGGAGAATGATTTTACCTCGTGGGAATCTGGCCATTCTAAGAGTCTTCATAGTGACAATATTGCTGGAAGCACCGTCGACAAGAGCCCTTCTAAATTCGGTTCCTTTGATGAAATCCAGTCACATACAACGCGCGATTATGCCCTTCGTCTGCGATGCGATCTTCCTCTCCAAAAGTGATGTTGTCGATTGAATGTTCAGATACCAGGGATACTTCTTCAACTGCTGGGGTTGGTAAAGTTATTTGTACGTCGGATGATATCTGGTTGAGTGCGGCAAACGTGTCCGTACGCTGTTCCCTGGAAAAGTGTAAAATTTCACACAAATTTCCAATCAATTGTGAAACCTCTTGATCCACCGGCTTTTCATAAGTAGTGAAACTGTTGATTTGAGGGTCAGGCATTGAACCAGTCCCCAGTGTTGGGACTTCCGAAGCAGAGACGCCGCCCAATCAGATGTCAGCTTGATGAGAAAATCGAGTATGTGATCTATCATGTTCTTCATCAGATCTATGTTCCTGGTGTGTGGACTTCCAGAATTTTAGATAGTTCTGCCAGAGTCGTGTGGAGACTCCTTGAACCGAGCGAAATGTTGAACCTCACACAGATGCACTGCAAGAAGGGAGTGATTTATGTTCGAGATATCAATCTATAAGACCTCGGCCTAAACCAAGAACAATGGTCATTCCAGAGTCAATTCGGTCACAAGAGAGGATGGGTTGATCTGTAGGAGGGAAGCTGAGAAATGCGTGAGATCAATGGTGATCTGAGATTGTAGGTGTGTTGTGAATTCAACGTGAAAATGCTCTGGTTGATTGAATTTTGCTCAATTGAGAGTAATTTCTGTGAGTTCGTGTAGACGAAAGATTGTCCGTATGAACTTTTGATGAGAAATTGCTCGTTTTGGCGAATGTTGTTCGAATGTTCGAAAACTTCTGTTCTTCAATCAGGATTCAGAGACATTTTATAATGACGGAGTTGAAAACACCATGATCCCATGAAGTATGACAGTTGCTGGAATCAGAGAGTGGGAAATGGGAAAATCGTGTTAAAACCAATTACTCATCGTGCGGAGACTTGGTTAACTTTCTACCCACTACTTTGCTGACTCTTCCAACTGATTGCATTACTTGCTCACATTCTCGTCGTGGGTGAACACACGTGTCGTATACCGCCAGACCAAAACCCTAGTTAATATCCCCCCATGTGACACGATTGAAGTCTCGTGATTGTGGAGTCAGTTGCTGACTTTATGGGACGATGAGTCCATGTATTGCTGAGTTGAACATGATTATCAAATGTTTCGAAACTCATGAATTTAATGTGTCTGCTGAGACGAGGTATCATTATAACCTAAGACGAGCAAAACTGTGTTGCTAAATTGTTGAGTATTGGTAGTTGAACCAATATTCTTTGATTTGAGCAAATATTGCTAGTCTGAGCGAATATTGCTAATTGAATAAATATTTCCGGTTCGAGCGAATATTGCTAGTTCGAGAAAATATTGTTCTTTTGATGAATTGTTGGTAGCTGGACCAAATAAAATATTAGTTTAAGTTACTGACTGCTGGGTCGAGAAAAATAAATATGAATATCAATCATGGAATCAACATAAAATTACCAGAGTGTTTGAATCTGCACAGAATCACGTTTCTGCAGAGCTCTGGATTCAAAACCCTAATTTTACCGAAATGATGATTTATTGCAAATCAACACGGGACCGGCTACATGGGATGACGAGTTCACCATATAACGCCCAGATGCTCGAATGAGCAAAAAATACCAAAGTCTCTTGAGGACCAGTTGATGAAAGAATGATTAAATGCTGGTTTAATCATTTACTGAAATAATGCTCGTGTGAGAAAAAAATCATAAAACCTGATGTAGAAAATATGAGGGGCCGACCAAGAGGTCATGAGACCGTCTCTTGATGGTCGTGGGACCAGTAGATGGTCGTTTGAGCGAACTTCCAATTGTTTGGAAAGAGTTCGAACCTAATATGAGCAACTGAGCAAATTAGGTTAAAATCATTAAAACATGCGGGACCAGCTGTTTGCAAGCCTCAGGGTCACCCTTGGTCAGTCAAGGGCATGTGACCGTGTCACCATAGTGTCCGTGCTTCAGTCCTGAGAATTTTGATATTTTCTGATGCACGTTTGAGCAACATTTGGCGAAAATATGCAAAATCCATGGTTTTGCTGAAACCGGCAAAAATACATGAGATGATGTAAATAATAAATAAAACATCGGATTTCAAGGTGTGGGACCGGCATGGCTAGGGCATGGACGGCCGGCTGAAAAACGCGGTCCCACATGTTTATCCCAGTTTTATGTGATTTTATGTGTTTTCTCTGATTTGAAGGAAATTTCATGAAACTGGAGAGTTTGGTGAAATTAGGGAACTCTCATGAGAGATAAAATAATAATAAAATAGGGAATGGGAGTGTGGGACCGGCATGGCTAAAGCATGGCCGGTCGGCCATGAGCACGGGTCCCAAGCCAGTCGTCCCAAATTTATGTAATTTTTGATGATTTTAGCTAACTTTCATAAAATCAAAAGGATTTGTTGAAAACCAAGATATTTTGTTGAAATCAGGGAGTTTTCATGAAATCAGGAAACAAAACACCAAATAATATTAAAATAATAGGCGTGTTGGACCGGCTAGGGCATGGCCGGCCGGCTAGAGCCTGGTCCCACAAGTTTTCCCTAATTTTTTAATATTTTATATAACTTTAGAGAAAATACATGAAATTAGGTAATTTTAGGGAAAATTCATGAAATCAAGGGAATTTTCATAATTTAAGAGGAAATAATAAAATAATGGGACGTGAGGTGTGGGACCGGCTACGGCCCAGGCACGGCCGGCTGGTGCTCGGTCCCAAGACACCTTTCCCTAATTTTATTATTTTTTGATGAAATCATGTGATTTTAGAGAAAAATACATGAAAGTAGGTGATTTTAGGGAAAATTCATGAAATCAAGAGAATTTTCATAATTTAAGAGGAAATAATAAAATAATGAGGCGTGAGGTGCGGGACCGGCCACGGCCAAGGCATGACCGGCCGGCCGGTGGTCCCGCGACACCTTTCCCTAATTTTATTATTTTTTGATAAAATCATGTGATTTAGATAAAAATACATGAAATTAGGTAATTTTCATGATTTTAGGGAAAATTAGTAAAATATGATAAAAATATAAAATTTGGCGTGGGACTGGTCACGGCATGACCGGCCGGTTGGTGAGCCCAGTCCCCTGACGCCTCTGCTAATATTTTTACTATTTTTCCTTCCTATTTTGCATAGGTTCCTCGTTCATTCGTATTTTCCGAAATGTTCGTTTGCGCATTCAAAATGCTGGTATGTGCCTTATTTGTTAAGTACACTTGCACCATTTTTGTCAGGGCTTATTCGATGCTTAGATGCCTGTTTCGTTGAATATTTATTACTAACCTGTTGAATTCTACTGGGAAGAACCACAGATTGAAGTAACAAAATATAACGAGGAATCGTAGAATATTGTTGAATATTCAAGCGATTAATTAACGACTCGTAGAATATTGCTGGATATTCAGACGATGGCTCGTAGAATATTGTTGGATATTCAGACGATTTAAGATAATTAATTGTCGGATCTATACTAGAAGGGCTTCCTGTCTAGGAGCATTAATTATCTGAAGGTTGTGCAATATGAACTTGCTGGAGTGTCATATTCCTCTTGCATAGTCGTGGAAAATTTGGTTACATCCCGAAGACGTTGTCGCTCTATACTAGCAGACATGCTGTCTAGGATCCGCCCAATCTTTCGATTCTATACAGTATGAGATGTGCCGTGGCCTCAGCTGAGAGACTGCACATCTTCATCTTCTCTGAGAGACTTTCTCCATCAGAGGTGGCATGAGCTTTCATGCACAGAGACATGAGTCTCGATACTCATCCGATTGTCGGATCCAGAGTAATTACCGAAATTGCTCAGTATTCATGAGATGTGTCGTGGCCTCAGCTGAGAGACTACACATCTACACGTACTCTGAGAGACAGCCTTCCCAGTCAGAGATTTATGACATGATCTTTCATGCTTTAATGAGAGACATGAGTCTCAATACTCATCCGGTTTCCGAATTTGGAGTACAGTTTTACAATTCTACCCTTTGTCGAAAATCCACCATCTACAATAGGATCAATCCTGATTTTTCATCCTAATCACGAATAATCTAATGTGAGGCTATGTTTGACAGTTCTAATTGTAGGCCGGATAATATGACTCGATCAATATGTACACCGGGGACGAAAGCCTCGACTAACTAATACGTTCCCAAATCACAACTTATTTTAATATGAACACTACGTTGAACCCTAAATTTTCTAATGCATGGCCGGGGCCTTTGACCTGACCAACAAAACACCAGGACTGCATGCCCCATCCAAGCACGGGGTCGTTCCTAAAGGTTGTAGGTCCCAGTTACTATGACCTATCTAAATAAACACGATATTATAACCTTCCTATTTAAATACCAATTTTATGAGTGTTGACTGGAGAATTGTGGGAGGATTTATATCTGCCGACCCAACAACATAAAAAGATCAATAGAGGTTGATCCCCGGTCGTAGACCGGGGTGATACCTAGTTGATTTATAAGATGAGGTTGTATTTGGTCACTTCCTTCAAGCCAACACATTTGAGTGAATCCCATCCTTTGTTTGATAATTTTTTGATGGCATATCTTCAGCACCTTGTCACAGGAGATGGCCCAGGATTTGGTAAGCTTCAACAAAGGTTAGTTACTCTACTTATTCAGCATGGTGGTGCAGGTGTCTATACCATGTACGATACTATGCAATATGGTTATGTTGCATCTAGTTTACAAACTACCTCGCAACAGAGTAATATTTTGCGTCACTCAGAGGTGTCTGGTTTTAGTCCTAATCTGGAGCATGCTATATGTGTTTACAATCAAGTATGTGGTATTGCTGAATCACCACTTAGTATCCTTCATGCCGCCCCACAATCTATGCGTTCTCTGGCGGCTAGATACTTTAGTGTTGTGTTGAAAGAGTTACCCATTAACTTTAATCTGTCGGCACGTGATGCTGCTCTTTGGCAATGCAACCGGATTAAACATGCACATGATTATTTGTTGGCTGTTCCGATTGATGGTCTTAATAAGAAGATAGGTCCTAGACAGTTCAGCGCGGTTTTGTGTTATAGACTGGGTATCCCTCTTTTCGAAGAGGGTAGCACTTGTCCTTGTTGTGGTAGAGACATGGATATTTTTGGAGACCACGCTCTACATTGTGTCAAGGATATTGGGATTAAGTTTCCTCATGATCTTGCTCGTGACACTTTTGCTGACATATGTTACCGTGCTAGTGTTCTTTCCAGGAAGGAAGTCGACTTAGGTCTCATCTCCAATACTGGCACGGATTTAAGACCTGCGGATATTCTAGTTCATAACTGGATTGATGGGCGTGACGTATGTATGGACGTGACTGGTGTCTCTCCCTTCACAGGTGATGGAGTACGTGATTTTACCCCAGGTCAAGCTCTCGCTAAGGCTATCGATCGTAAACGTGTTAAGTATCTTGAGAAATGCACAGGGCATGGGCTTGGATTTGGGGTCCTTGCTTTCACTACCTTAGGTGAACTCGGTGATGACACTATCAGATTCCTTAAGAGATTACGGAATTACATGGCTAGTAATGATGCAAATGTCAAAGTGGGGGATTTTCTTTTCCATAGGATAGGTGTTCTCATTCAAAAAGAGGTTGGGGCTCAGCTTGTTGCTCGACTCCCTTCCAATTTCTTACCACTTGATAATGTATCCGACAATTTATTTGATTTAATATAATGAAATTGTTTAAAAAAAAAAAAACTAGCTCAGCTGGTCATCCCCGTTTCTCAAAGTTTCATGTGCTCCAGGAGGTCCCAGGTTCGAGCCTCCAATGGCGTAATATTGCAGGAATTAACATGGAAGGTAGAGTTAGCTTGCCCCCCTTGTGACACAACCTCATCCCCCAATCCGCTTCGGCTCCTTTGGCTAGGTTACCCGTGAGGTTCGCTGGTGTGCTAGCACAACATCCTGTTCCCCCAATCCGTTTCGGCTCCTTTGGCTAGGTTACCCGTGAGGCTCGCTGGTGTGCTAGCACAACATCCTGTTCAATTAATGTAGTAGTACGTTGTTGGAGCTTAGCTTGTTAGGCTTCCAACTAGTTAATGTAATACTCTTTATTAAATAAAAGAATATTTTTCTAGAAAAAAAAAGACTCTTTTAGAACACTTTAAAATTTTGTATAACGTCATTAACTTTTTTTCTTTTTTTTGCTAAATCAAAAAACTAACGATAAAATCTCATCTGATGGACGGTACATGTGTCATGAAAAAACAGAACCACAGAATCGTAACCATCCACATAACTGACTGTAGAATCGGTCACGTGACATCCGGTGAATAACTACCTAAAATACTCCTGATTTAGGTAGTTATTTCCTGATCGACAATTCCGCCATTAGAAAATCCTACGTCCCATTAAATATTCATCACTATTCTTTTTCTCGTACAACCATACCGGCACCTCTTTGATTTTCTCACCATAAACTTGCTTACTCAATCAGGTGTAAGTCTACCTTTCTCTCAGTTCTTGTTTCCTTTTCCAAGTGCATAAGGCAATTTAATTTTATTTTATTTTATTTTCATGGCAGCTACTGGAAAGATCAAAATTGGAATCATTGGGTTTGGAAGATTAGTAGCTAGAGTTGCTTTACAAAGGGATGATGTTGAACTTGTTGCTGTTAATGATCCATTTATCACTACTGATTACATGGTAAATAATAACCTCTGTGAATGATTTTTTTTCTTCTTTTCTCGATTTTTCTGCAATTCATTTAAGCTTACTCTTTTTTCATGTAAACTGAAACTGGACTTTTTTTTCTTTTTCTTTTTGTAGACATATATGTTTAAGTATGACAGTGTTCACGGACAATGGAAACACAATGAACTTAAAAGCTAAAGATTCTAAGACTCTCCTATTCGGTGAAAAACCAGTCACCGTTTTCGGTGTTAGGTAACTGTAAACGTTTAATTGATTCGATTTTGTTTAGATGTATTTAGTGTATTTAACGTTTAACTGTAAACGTTTAATTGAAATCTTAATTTAATTCTGTTAAATGTGTTGTTAGGAACCGTGATGAGATCCCATGGGGAGAGACTGGAGCTGAGTATGTTGTTGAATCTACCGGGGTCTTTACTGATAAGGATAAGGCTGCCGCCCATTTGAAGGTATCACTTGTTATTTCTATTGTTTCTTATTCGCTCCGTTCTTTTTTAATAGACCAGTTTTTATAAATAAAAGTTTCAAAAAAATAGGCCAGTTTTTTAATTGGGAAAGTCAAATGTTATTTTAATTTTTTGGGACCATTTTTCTATTAACTTTTTTTGATGGCAAGTGTCATGTGAACCACTTCACTTTATTTCTTTTGCTAACAAGTGTCATGAGGACCATTTCACTTCACTTCTTTGATTGACAAGTGTCATGAGGACCACTTTCAATGATTAGTTCTCTTAATTCTCTTAAATTTGGATGAAAACAAAACTGATCTATTAAAAAAAACGGAGAAATTATTTTTTTATTTGAAAAGGATAATTGCCCAACATGTGCAGCCTTTTCTCTTTCTTGTGTATGGTGGGGATTACTTGGGGGCCTTACTTCTTTGACCGTATTGGCCTGCACTCTGCGCCATCAAAGCCCTGCTGGTTGTTGGATAAACTTAAAATAAGAAATAGTTGTTCAGTTTTGGTGCCTTTTATTTGGATATTAGTGTGTTTGTCTGTATTGGTACATTTGGATTTGTAATTCTTCTTCACTGATATTTGGATGAATTAAATTATCAAAATATGTTGTCTTGATTTCAGGGTGGTGCTAAGAAGGTTGTAATTTCAGCCCCAAGCAAAGATGCGCCAATGTTTGTCATGGGAGTCAATGAGAAAGAATACAAATCAGATATTGACATTGTGTCTAATGCCAGTTCCACCACATTGCCTTGCTCCCTTGGCCAAGGTTATCAATGACAGATTCGGAATTATTGAAGGCCTTATGACTACCGTTCACTCCATCACTGCCACCCAGAAGACTGTTGATGGACCATCCAGCAAGGACTGGAGAGGTGGAAGAGCTGCTTCATTACATCATTCCCAGCAGCACTGGAGCTGCTAAGAGCAACCACAGTCATGGACTCGACCAAATACTAAAAACAAGACCAAAGACCAAAAAAATTTGGTATTTTCAATGCTCAAACACAACGGCAAAAGACTAAAGTTTACTGCGGCGCAAATAGAAATAACGCCTGATATCATGCGTTGATATTAAATCCGTCCGCTGGTTGAGCGCTGATACAATCCACGCTTGACTGGGGCGTCGATTAAATCAAGGTATGCTTGGGCGGACTCAATAACACACGCCCAAGACAGGCGCTACTTCAACATACGCCTAAAAGACATACGGTCACTTATAACAACGCCTGATCCGAAACGCATGTTATATCTACGTCTACACACGCGCGCTCACTACACTTACGCCCACCATTTTTGGTTATAGTCCGTGTCGGTGCCAAAATGTAGTCTCAAACCCTAGAAAACTGGACTATATTTGGGTTTAGTCTCGCTCACTGTGTTTAAATTCACGACCAAATTTGGTTATAGTCTCCAAATTTGGTCGTGACTGTGGTTGCTCTAAGGTTACCTAAGATCCACTATTATATTTTGCTGTTTACCGTTTATGATTTGACTTGTGATGGCTTGATTGTTTTACATTAAGCGGACTTGAAGTTGTTTCTTAAATGATTGGGATCTTTTGCTTTTAAAGTTGGTTTATGCTTTGCTAGCAGGCTGCATCTAACCTTTCATGTATATTTGCACAGGCTGTTGGAAAGGTGCTACCTGCATTAAATGGTAAGTTAACTGGAATGGCTTTCCGTGTTCCTACTGTTGATGTCTCTGTGGTTGATCTCACGGTAAGGCTTGAGAAGAAGGCGACATACGATCAGATTAAGGCTGCTATCAAGTAAGGAAGCATCAAATTCACTGAACAAAATGTGCAGCTCATGTGTGTTTTTCTACTAAGATAGTAACTTTATGGAATGATGTGATTCCTAATTCAATTTTTATTTATATCATGTGCTTAGAGAGGAGTCAGAGGGCAGCCTAAAGGGAATTTTGGGTTACAAGATGATCTTGTTTCCACCGACTTCATAGGTGATTGCAGGTAAATATAAATTGTTTTGTCTTTTTGGCTTATGCTTGTACCATCTGTTATGAAAATCATGAGAATTTTTTTAGAACAGGGCATGTTGCAATTTCTACTGGATGTTATTGTGAAATCCTAGTTCTTGTCTTATATATTAGACTCCCCGAGAAATTTAGATATTTGAAGTCGATACGAGGTGATTTTGTTGCCAGTGTGGTCCATTTTCTCACCAGAATAAGACTTCTTACAGGAATTGACCTTAAGGACCCCAACTGCTGCTTATTTGCATTACCTTGTTCAGTGAACCGGAAATAGGCACCCCCGTCTAGAGGTGGTCCTGATCTTAGATGCAGCTTGTCTGTTGCTTATGTAGTTAACTAGTTATATATATTCTCGATTTTGTTCAGTGGACAGGTCAAGCATCTTTGATGCCAAGGCTGGAATTGCTTTGAACGACAACTTTGTCAAGCTCGTTTCTTGGTACGGCAACGAATGGGGGGTACAGGTAATGTAATAAACCAAAAAAACTACATCATTAACTTCTCGAGTTATTGTTAATTAATTTTTTGTTTTGGCAGCTCACGTGTGATCGACTTGATTGTTCACATGGCGAAGACTATGTAAGTAGGTGTGGGTTTCTGGAGCAGTTGCCGGTTCGGGTTCGGTTTTAGATTACGCAGAGAGGATAATTATGAATAAATAATGTCCTGAGTAACTGAGTTGCTATGTGATGCTTACTTTGGTCTGTTGACTATGCAATTTCTCTTTGTGCCATTTTAGTATCTGTCTAATATTTTTATTAGGATAATATTGTGTTTCTTTGTTTATTAATGGGATTGAACTTTAGTAACGATGGTGCAGTTTTCAGGGGTAGTAGTATCTGGCGATATGCCCTGGGAATATTGTGTTTCTTTGTCTTATATCACAGACAAACCATTATTTTTGGTGTTGCATTATTATATGATGAGACTGCAGAAACTTTCATGTGGTTGTTTGACACTTTCGCCGAAATTATATATGGGAAGAAGTCAAAAAGTATTTTCACCGACCCAGATGCAGCAATGGCTAAAGCATTAGCTTCACAATGGCCAGAACCGTGTCATCGGTTGTGTATTTGGCACATGTTTCAAAATGCTTCCAAACATCTTAGCCATGAGTTTCATAAATTTAATGAATTCACGAAGGATTTCACCAATTATGTATACGATTATGAAGACGAAGTTGAATTTACTGATGCCTGGAAGAAGATGCTCGCAAAATATAATCTCCACAATAATGATTGGTTAGAAAGGATTATTTAGTTTAAGAGAAAAATGGGCATTGGTATATGGGCGAGACACTTTTTGCGCGGAAATGACCACTATTCAACGCAGGTGAAAGTTTGAACACTGTTTTAAAAAAATATATTAGTTACAATTATGATTTGGTGCTATTTTTTGAGCATTTTGAATGAATGGTAGAAGCTCGTCGTTATGATGAATTAAGAATGGACTTTAGAGCAAGTCAAAGTTACCCTGCAATGACACTTCCAGTGAAGATTTTGAAACATGTTGCGGCCATATACACACCGTCCGTGTTTGAATTATTTCAGAAGGAATTATGGCGAGCTCATGATTGTGTTGTGAACATTATTAGTGAAAGGGGGACTGTGAGTAAATATGCAATTACTCCTCATGGAAAAAAAAATATCATCGAACAGTATAAATAGGTTACCTGTTCAAAATTTAGGTACCCAATGCTTTAGTGAGAAGAATAAGTATGGCTAGTAATGATAAAATACCAGCACCAGGACCTCCATATGTTATGCCGGTAATACTTTTGAAGCAAATATTGGTCATTATTTCTGTGAGTGTAATTTTCTAAATGCTAGCACATTAAAAATTAACACTTGATTGGCTATGAATGATATGTGATAGCAATACTATACTGGTGGCTATGTTCCTTTTAGCGGTTATCAACAGCTCCCAAATCTTAGCAGTTATCAATAGCGCCCAAAATTTGGCGGTTACCAACAATGCCCAAACGGACTAGTTGGAGTCTTATAGGTAGTCAACTGATATTTTTCTTTCTAATATTTTTCTTTTAAGTTGAAAAATACATAAATTTGATTTTATAATGTGATGTGTACTCTAGGAACATACACAATTACAAGGTGGGCAACATTTATATAACCCACATCCTCAAGATTACCCATCGCCCCATCAGTTTTTTGGTTAAATAGGCCTTAGATTTGAATTTCTGGGGCAATAAGACAAGGAAAATATGACTCAGGTTCAATTGACCAAGAATTCAAATTTAAAGTTCCAATATCCTTCATCGTCTCCCCTTACTCCGCAGATAACATTCCTTCAGTGCACGAAGAGAATACCTAGACAAGTGCGACACGGAACGATTATGAGTGTTTCTGGAAGAACCTTCGCGACTAACCAGCACATCATAATAAAAGGAGTCACCCTACTTATACAGGGGAAACATGAGACCCGCCTCGAAGGCTCCAACCGTAGTCAACAGATGGAACTCATCAAACTGATACTTAGAGAGGAGTTCGTAAGTGATATCATCATCAGGGGCATAGAAGCGAACCTCAAAGGCTTGAAGCTCATGTTTTTCCTGGAACATCTCAAGATCAATATGCTTGAAAGTGACCTTCTTCTTACCAACTGAAACGCTGCGTATCACGGGGGAAGCCTCTTTCTCGTCTACGGAATCTGACGTGGGACTCAATTCTGAAGCCTTCCGTTTGGAAGGAAGATTTTTAGGCGGATCAGCTTTCAACGTAGTACCCTTGGAGTATTTCCCCTTGAAAGAAACCGTTGGAGGAGGCGGCAAAGAACTCTGCAGGGGCACTGAAGGAGGAGCCATGGAACGAAGGGGCGGAACATCCAATGTTTCACTACGAGGAGGAGGAGCCCGCGTACTCCTAGAATCATCACGGGGAGGAGCCTGCGTACTCCTAGAATCTTCACGAGGACGAGAAGGAGCGCGGTTAACAGCGTACCTAGACCCTCAGAAGGACCCTTCGGCAGATCCCCTTTCTTAGTAGGCAAAGCCTTCGCAACAGAAGAAGATGAAACCCTATGACCACGAGGATCTGATTGCGAAGATTTATAAGAACCTTCCCCAAGTGGAGATCTTTCAGAATCTCTACGCGGAGGGGATCTTGGCGGAATAGACGGCGGGGTCTGGTAAGGAACCCGCGGACGATCAGACATAGCTACGAGGAGACACAAAAACAGTTTAGAGGTGAATACGAGGGGGCCACCAAAGATCAAAAAAACCATAAAATGACAGTTCATCTTAGTCTCTCCCAAAAACCCTAAAACTAGAGAACAATCAATCAATCAAAATACTGGCTTATTCGCTTTGTAAAGAAGAACAGGGTCAAGCATATATGCTTCGACATATGTGTTCTTCATCACAAAACAAACAAGTTACAGCAGCAGAAGATAAACAAGTCGATACAAACAGCGGAAGATGGACAAATCAACATCACAAAAAGTGAAAAAACCCCATACCTATATAGAAGGAATTCACAGCACCACAAAGAAGAAGACAAACACCAACGAACAGACAAGAGCAGAAGAATCGGTAAGAATCAGTAGCGGGGCGTGATCAATGAAAAGGAAAGAGCAGTTAATAGCTAGATAACAAGGAGAAAGAACAAAAATCTCTGGAAAAAAAATTATGAAGACTGACAGGGAGAGAATAAAAGTTATTTCTAGAAAATTTTCACATTCTCTCTCTTATTAATAAGCTTGGGAGTAGAACCGTAACCGTTCCCTCCTTTTAAGAATGCAGTTATTACATGGGTTGGGAAACGTGCCCGAATATTTAGGGGAAGTTATTAGGAGAGAGATGAAGAATATGTAACGTTATTTTTCTTCTAAACTCCCACTAATATCCAAGTCAGAAGAAAAGGGGCAAATTGTGTGTACATATTTAACCATCAGCCACGTGTTTATGAAGAAATACGTGGAAGGCATGCGAACCAAGCCATCAAAACATGATGGGACACGCTTACAACCAAGAAGCATGTCCCATCAGCATCAGATCTTCGTCCAGATAATCCGATGGTAGAAAATTAAGGTGTACCGAAGTATGATGTTACTGCGGAGCACCAAATAGCCCCCAAAGATCTACTTTCTCTTATCCCCAGAAAGAGCCAAGATCAACGGCGAGGAGAAATCTGACTGACACGGATGTGACAAGGGCAGAAGACACTTGTCTGACACGAGCAAACGTCTCAACTACTCGCATTAAACACTCTGAGCAGTGTACGTGTCAATCAACCCATAGGACGAACGAGGAAAACTCTTCGTGATCAAGCATGGAATGCAGGGGGCATTGTAAAGGACGAAGACCTCTGCGTGATGGACACAAAGCACAAGAAGATAAGGTTGCAACGACTTCTCAGACGTAGGACCCACATTTCAACCCTATAAATACCCCTCTCCACTAAGAGAGAAGGGGTCGACCAATCCACAGTCCTTAGAAGAGAGAGAACATAAGAGAGAGAAATAGGAAGAGTAAGTAAATCCCCTGCTTCCGCAGACTAATGTATACTCAAAATTCATTCGTCTTTGTAAACATTCAATACATAGTGAAACACCAACCTCCGTGGATGTAGGTCTTAGTGCCGAACCACGTAAATCTCCATCTTATTTATATTTCAACACTTTTATATTCATTGCATATAACTTATGATTCGTATTTGTGTTCGTATTTGTAGTCTTACTCTTCATACGATCATTTTCCTGATATTATTCGACTAGGCAGTGATGAGCCCGAGGGCTTTGAGTCGATGAACCGATAGTATCATTTATTTTATGCATGTGCCATTTAAGTCAAGAGTTTTTAGTATGTGCGAACATTTTTTGTGAACACGTAAAAGCCCACATGATTTATGTGTTCACAATCTGGCGCTAGAAACAGGGACTTTGTCCCGGTAAAAGATTTATCTTATCCTGTGATTTCACCTTAAACGCGCATTATGGATGTGCTCTATTATTTTTAGCGGCACTTATCTGTTTATTAGCCAATTAATACTAAGGCCTCAGCGTGCTTTCAAAACCTTTTTTATTCTGGGTTTATGGTCTTTATCTTCAGGGACACCATTTCAAAGAAGACAAATCCACGGCTATCTATCACAGATTTGCACGTGCAGCGTATTTTAAACTAAGTAAAAGACTTAATAATCAGATTCACGAGTTTTCGCTACGGATCTGCCTTTTCAAAAGATTTCCTATTTTTTTATCTTCACTGCGGATATAGATCCATGATTGTTTATTAGAGGATTTTTATTGCGAAAACAAGACCATTGAAGTCTTTATGATTTTCTTTTATTAAGGCCCCCGGGCAACTCATTTCTTTCTTAAGGCAAACACTTTTTATTCCACACATTTTTCGGGTACGAATGACACTAACCCGATCCACGTGGATATCTTTGGTTCTCTTTATTTGAAATTCCCCTATGCAGAAAGGACTCAAGATGGAAAAGACACTAGAGGCAGGAAAAACCAAAGCCTTATCAAAGGAAACACCGAGGACTACCCCGGTCATGACCCGAAGTAAGCAGAAAGGAGACAAAGATAAGACAGCTAATCAGAGGCAGGATGCTGCGGAAATCACCTCACCTATGAACACTAACTCCATTGCAGCCGCG
Source organism: Papaver somniferum (assembly GCF_003573695.1). NCBI lineage: Eukaryota > Viridiplantae > Streptophyta > Magnoliopsida > Ranunculales > Papaveraceae > Papaver > Papaver somniferum. Next base: position 48,935,580 of record NC_039362.1, on the reverse strand, counting down.
ACTCTCAAAGCTGCAGCTACGAAGAGCAGCGCGACTGCTGCGACCCTCCAGGCTATAGAAGCTAACAAAACTTTGGTTACAAACCAAGTCCGTCAACAAATAGAAGGGGTGGCAGAATCTATGACACATCAGCCCACACACCAGCTAGCCTTCGGAATGCCGTCAATGAACGGTCAGAATCAAACTATACCAATGGTTTTAGCACCGCGGGTGGAAACTCAACCGAGGGGACCAAACTTGGAGATACCAACAATCGAAGTTGATCCTCTACCACCCTTAATACACACAGTAGATGCAGGGGGCACCATGGATGTAGGGGTACAAGCAGGAACTCCCAATCAGGGGTCTAACCAGTCCCATCGACTGATGGCAGAACTCGAAGAATTTAAGAAGAGCCAGCAGGTCTACGCAGATGTCGTAGCTCTGCTGGACAGAGAGAATCAAGAATTAAAAGATAGGATTGCCCAAAGCACGAAGACCAGCCAACAACTGGACGAAGCAAATTCTAATGCACCAGAGCCTAATCGAGACCGAAGAATCATCCTATCAAACGCCGCTAGGGGAAGCAGTGCATCTGATCCGTATTACGACGCCGAAGACTCAGATTATTATGACAATGAGGAACGAAGAAAGAAACGCTCAACTGAGCACGAGAACGTGGGACATTACCGCGCGATGGAAGAGCTGCGTGATGAGATGATGGCTGATATCAGGAAAAAATCCAGACAAGGCGGAAGAAGGCTAGAAGAGGAGATGAAAGAGGCTAACTCCACGCCCCTAACTCATCGTCTGGCAAACACCCCCATTCCACTGAAGTGCCCTGTCCCAACTTTTGAATGCTATGACGGATCCAGTGATCCCGCGGCACATATCCGGTATTATAATCATATCTTAGCCCGATGGAGTCAAAACGACGCCGTCCTCTGTAGGTATTTCCCATCAAGTCTGAAGGGGTCGGCTTTGTATTGGTTTGACAACCTGCCACCTGACTCCATCAATTCATACGATCAACTCGCAGAGAAATTCTTGAGAACCTACATGTACAACAAAGTTGTCAACAGAGAAATTCTTGAGAACCTTAACCAAACTACTTAAAGAATACGCGGATGTATTCGCCTGGAAGTTAGGAGACATGCCGGGGATTGATCCAAAAATAATCCAACACGAGCTACGCATCAAACCAGGCACGCCGCCTTTCAGGTAGAAAATAAGAAAAGTTGCACCGGAGTATCATAAGGCAGTAGAGAAAGAGCTCCGGAAATTACTAGAAGCAGGCTTCATCAAGGAAGTCAAGTACCCAACATGGATCTCGAACATGGTCATCGTTCATAAGAAAAACGGAGGGGTTAGAATATGCATCGACTTTACTAACCTCAACAAGGCATGTCCAAAAGACAGCTATCCACTACCGAGCATAGATCAACTGGTTGAAGCAGTGGAAGGGTACGAAGTGCTATCATTCATGGATGGATATTCTGGTTACAACCAAGTAGCCCTGGCAGAAGAATATCAACAACACACAACATTCTACACCCCGCACGGCATTTACTGCTACACTAGAATGCCCTTCGGACTTCGAAACGCAGGGGCAACTTACCAGAGAATGGTCGATGCTATCTTCAAGCCATGGATTGGTAGTACCCTGGAAGTCTACGTTGACGACATGCTCGTCAAAAGTAGGCTGCGCAAAGCTCACCACCAAGACCTGGAAGATATTTTTGAAGCAATGAGGAAACATCACATGAAAGTAAATCCAGAAAAATGCACCTTCGGTGTCACCTCAGGGAAATTTCTCGGATATCTGGTAAAAAAAAGGGGCATTGAGGTAGACCCTGCAAAGATTCAGGCCATAGTGGAAATGCCATCTCCGAAGAATTTGAAATAAGTGCAAAAGCTCAATGGATCCTTAGCAGCCTTGGGAATATTTATTGCCCGATCCTCGGACAAATGCAAACATTTTTTCAATATTCTCAAAAAAGGGAGTAAGTTTGAATGGACCGCAGAGTGTGAAGAAGCCTTCCAAAAAATCAAGGAATACCTGGCTTCAATTCCGATCCTACAAAAACTTGATCCCGATGAGGTTTTGGCGTTGTACATAGCAGCGACAGAAGACGCAGTTAGCGCAGTGCTAGTCAAAACCAATACGAAGATAGAACAGCCTATCTATTATGTCATCAAGACCCTCAATTCTGCGGAAAGTAATTACAGGAAGATCGAAAAACTCATCCTGGAGTTAGTGTGGGCTACTCAAAAGCTGAGAACCTATTTCCTAACTCACTTCATCCGCGTCCCATGCAAAGCACCATTGGAAGCAGTCCTCAAAAGCGCGGGGAAAGTAGGAAGAATAGCCAAGTGGAACACCCACCTGGACCAATTCAACATCATCCATAAAATTCAACACTCCCAAAAATCCCAAGTATTGGAGGATTTCTTAGCAGACCTCCCCCTGGACAACGATGAAGAGATTAGGGGCATACCAGAAGCTTACGAGGAAAACAAGGATCCAGTTGATGTCCTCGAACCCACGAGCCAAAGACGATGGAAAGTCTTCGTCGATGGTTCCAAAAATAAGGAAGGGACGGGAATAGGCATTGTCATCACCACCCCAACCGGAGAAAGGATCGTACATGCACTCAGGTTAGAATTCAAAGAGCATACTAACAACATCGTCGAATACGAGGCAGTCGTACATGCCCTCCGCTTGATAATAGAGATGGGGGTAACTGATGTAAGACTGACAAGTGACTCGCAGCTTGTCATACGACAAATAGGGTTCGAATACAATGCATACGATGACACCCTTTCAACTTACATGGCCTTGGTCCAAACATTGGCATCACAAATTCCGAACATCAAGTTCAGGCACTTATGCAGGAGAGATCTCAGGCACGCGGATGCCCTAGCATATATATCATCCATGCTGAAGGATAAGAATATCGAAGCTATCAAAATAACAAGGTATACGAGCCTTCAATTGCATCACAATTCTCCTTTGCTACCAATCAAGATACAGTGAAAGAAAATATCGAAGATCAGGTGGGAGAAGACATCCATAACGATTTCGACGAAGAAGACATCCTGTCAAGAGCAAATCAAGACGAAGATTTCAGCAACGAAGATGATTGGAGAATGGTGATTCATGCGTTTCTCAAGGATGGAACCTTACCCGCGGATCATAAACAAGCCAGGAAAATACTCTCCAAAGTAGGAAGATATGATCTTCGGGATGGGGTCCTGTACAAGAAATCTTTCCTCGGACCGTTACTACGTTGCTTATCCAGGAAAGAGGGACATCAAATTCTAAACGACATCCATTATGGTGACGCAGGGAATCATAGCGGCATGAGATCACTAGCCGACAAAGCAAAAATGCAAGGATATTACTGGCCCACAATGATACAAGATGCCGCAAGAGTGTCCCGACGATGTGAAGAATGTCAGCGTTTCGCCAAAAAGATACACGCGCCAGCAACAACGCTAAATTCTGTGGATAGTTCGTGGCCATTTGCAAAATGAGGCATAGATATCGTTGGGCCTTTCATCGAAGGGTCAGGGAAAAGACGATTTTTGATAGTAGCCACGGACTACTTCAGTAAATGGGTGGAAGCTAAAGCCTTAGCCAGGATCAGAGACGTGGATGTGATTACCTTCATTTTCCAAAACATCATTTGCAGGTTCGGCATACCAGCGGAAATCGTGTCCGATAATGGTAAACAATTACAGGGGAAAAATATAGACATGCTCTTCGACACTTTCAAAATAAGGAAGAACAAGTCCACCCTCATATACCCTCAGAGCAACGGACAAGCGGAAGCTACTAACAAGACCCTCGCCCTTATCCTCAAAAAGGAATTAGACGAACATAAGGGGCGGTGGTGTGAGCAGCTACACAATGTATTATGGGCATACAGGTGGTAGGACTTGAAAGAAGCCTACGACTATGTCTAACTGCAAGTGCACAGTGTCGATATGCAACACAGGGCAAGCACAGGTCTATCCTCAGGGACAAGGTGGGTGTAAAGCTGAAACTATGGTCTCACTTAAACTGATTCTAAAAAAGAAACAGTAACCAAAATGGGGGTTGTTTTGATGTGTCGATACGACAAGGTGTTGGTGAGGATTACAACAGAAAATAAATAAAAGTAAAAGATGCAAATAACACAGGGAGTAAACACTGAGAATGAAGGTACTAGGATTGTCGAATCCACCATTAACTCATACTATGTATTCAACTGATTATGATACTCTTGTCCTTTTAACAGATAAGGTAGAGGTGTCAATTCTATTACTTACCTAAGGTATTTCACCAATGGATGATTCAATCACAACTAAAATATCAATCTGGAGCACTAACTGTGTAATTAAGCACAACTAGTCAAGGGATTCATAACAGTCTCTAAGTCATGAGTTGTGGTATAATCACATAGTTTTATCCTAACTACAATGCATACATGGCATGCACTGTGAGAGCAAAATGTGACAAACCAAGATTGAAATTCTTCTAGAACAATTTAAGCATTCAAGAATCACACAAACAACATAAATAACATAATACAAAGTTATGGTTTCATCTCAACCTTAGCTTAGTGAACTAAAACATGATCAAATTATACTAATGGATGAAACAGATGAAATAATAAAATTACAGAACACTAAGAGCTTGGTGCTCCGGCTAGCCCGACATACCCCTAACATTACAAACACCATGTTCTATTTATAGTGCAGAATCCCCAAATTTCTAAACCCTAATTTTTGAAAACCTAAAATTTGATTTGGGGATTTTCAATTTGACGTACCCACTTGCGATTTCACCTCGACCCATACCTTCTTTTGTTCTTCCCACTTGTTCTGCTGCTTTTGCTGCTCTTCTTTGTGAACTGTGAACCCTAGCTCGAGTCGTCTCATCAACTACACACCCTAGGTCAGTGGGATGTGAATTTGATGAATCACCTAGGCTAGGTAGAGAGATGGTGGAGTTGTCGGGTGGTTGTGGTGGTGGTGTGGTTCGAGGTCTGGTGGTGGCAGTGATGGCAGGAGATGGTGGTGGCGGAAGTTGCAGGTGATAAGGAAGAGAGGAATTTGGGGAGAAGAGGAGAAGAGGTAGATGAAGAATGGGTTAGGGGCTGTTTGGTTTGTGGTGTAGGTGTTTGGCGTTTGGGTGTTGAGCGGGAGTAGCGAACTTTGATGCACAGCGAGTAAAGAGCGTTGGATGATCCCATATAGATTGAATCGAACGGCTACGATGGAGAGGTATGTAGCGACCGTTGGATTATGAGATACAACAAAACTGACGGCTTCAGATGGAGTTAGGTACTATGTGTTTGACAGGAGCTTCGGATTTTGATGCACAATGATGAGGTGGCCGTTGGATGATGAGATGGATCCAATCTGACGGCTCTCATGGAAATGGGTATGGATAATGGAAATGGATTTGGGTAAGGGTTTTGGGCCTTGGGTATACCAAGCCCATATCTTCTTTAAGAACAATTCTTCCTCTTCAAGCCCACTTTTAATTGATCCGGCTCTTGCAAACATCAATCTTCGCTGCCTTTCTGAGGGAGTCTTTGTCGTTTCTTTGCTCTTTTCGCTCCGTGAGTTAACCATGCTTTATTTAGTACCTAAAAATGCAAAATTAATTGGGAAAAGTATTTATTCTTGACAACAACGAAAACACAGAATATGGGATAAAATGGAGTGTTAGTGCACAAATGATGAGTTAAATGCCAATAAAAAGGTGCAAATATATACAATATTTGGCACTCATCAACAGGACAACACGAAGATCTGCCACCGGGGAATCCCCATTTCTCCTCACTTATGGAGCTGAAGCAGTCATCCCAACAGAGATCCTCATGCCAACCACAAAGACCGAAGCATGGGAGAAAAATCTCACAACAGACATGATGTTAAAGAGACTGGACGACCTGGAAGAAAGGAGGGAAGCAGCATTGCAAAAGATGGAAAATTATCAACGAAGATTAGCGAGAGAATACAACAAAAAGGTTAAGCTTCGAAATTTTGTAGAAGGGCAGTATGTGCTAAGAACAATCCCGCAGTATCAACGAGAGAAGAAATGGGGAAAGTTAGCAATTACATGGGGAGGACCTTTTATAATACACGACATTGAGGGAAACAGTTCCTACTATCTTCGCAATCTGAAAGGCGAGGTCCTCCGACTCCCTTGGAATGCTAAATGGCTCAAACCGTACTACCCATAGGAGCAGCGCAGCTTTGCATCTGCGTGAAGAATACCCAAAAAAGAAGGCAGCGTAACCGCTCTACATGTTTCTATCTCTGGACGAGGAGTAGCAGGCCTCAACCTATCAATCAAACAAACTTTTTGCAAAATCTTCAAGCAAACGAAATGGTCAAAAGCCCCGCTGGGTGAACGCATGTACATTACATAATAAATTAACAATATTGGGGAAAGTAGTTAATCTACAATCTCTCAGGGATCCCCTATCAGTGTCTATGAGTGTAAGACCATGGGGAAGGCACCCAGCAGAAAGAGATACCCAACCAATTTTAAGGCAGGGGGTCGACGGAATGGGTGCATGTAAATATTTCAAATAAGCATCCCATATCCTAGAACGTTGCCTCGGCTCCCACCGTTTGGGAATCCTCTGGCCCAGGATTCGCCAGCGGGGTGACAGGTCTCAAGACGATCACGAAGGTACTTACCTTCGGTATCGTACCCAAACACTCTTAACTTTTTACAAAGCAAGTTATTTCTAATTTAACGCTTCACAATACTTAAAATAAAAATGAATTGATAACGCAGGTATGCCAAAAGGATGATCCATTTCATAAAGAGTTGATTACAAGTTCAGCAAATAAGATAGAGCAATAAACACATCAAAAAATGATCTGAAACTATATAATCAACAAGGATCAACTTTCTATGACTAATAAAAGAAATCTACTTGGATGATACAGCTCCATCAGCAGGGTTGTGTTTGCGAGATGAAGGTACGCTACCACCTGAAGAAGGCCCAGAAGAACCAGGCAAGGGCGCGGGTGGAGGACGACGCGGATAATTCTTGACAAGACCATGTTCGGCTTTAAGATCAAGTTCAATCTTGTCTAGGACTTTGTTGGTGTCCTCATCTAACTGACATCGAGCTTTATATGTGATAACAGCGGTCCGCTGGTGGGCCTGAGACAACAATGAAGATAGGCGTTCCGCCTCTTTGGAGGCAATCTCTGCTGCTTCCTCACGAGACGCGGCCAACCCTTTGAAATAGTTGGTTTGTCCCTCCTGCTGCACTAAGGCAGATTGAGCTTTTTTAAGCTCATCATTTGCTACGTGAAGCTGTCCCTCGAGTGCTGAAAACAAGAAATACCAAGGGGTTAAAACAAAGAAATAACAGAATCACACTCGATAAAACGAGGTTATACCTTTGACATTAGTCTAAGCCTCTTCATACTCATTAACAACTGCGTCCCGTGCCTCATCAAGAAAGTCATACTCGTCGGATAATTTCTTATAATCCATTTGAAGGTTCGTAAGAGCAAATTGACTCGCATATAGGTCTACCTGCTTCATTGAATCCAAGTGACGAAGATGGTTGACTTCATCATTCATCTCCCCCATCCTTTTATGGAGTCGATACACATTTACTTCAAGATCTCTCTCAGACTCCACTTGGCGAGCAACATCAGCTTGAGACGCTGCTAGGGATTTACTAAGAGCGCCGACCTCAGCCCTAGCATTATATCTTTCTTCGGTAAGACGCATCATACTATCCCTAACCCCGGTGCCTAAGAAGGAACGAGCCTGTCGTAACTCTTCTTCCAAAAGGCGCACTCTAGCCTCTAAGTCTGAAGCATGTCCTCGAGCTTACCGCAGGTTATCACGCGTCCATAGCAGCGTACCATTGAACAGACGACGGTCATGGTTGTACTTCTTTTGCATATCAACCATTAGTGTCCGCTTTTCACGCCACTCAGCTGCTAAGGCGTTGTGCTCATCAGCACGAGCGTTCCACTTTACGACTTCGCTTTTCAACTTACCCACCAACTCTGCAATACGGGATTTCTATCGTTCCCTTTCTTTCCGAAGCCATATCAGCTTGGGACTCCACCCACTGAATATAGGGTGGGAGACTCAGACAGAACACCAAAGTACAAATAGGGAATCACGAGGAGTGAAAGATCGGTAAAATACGAACCTGTGAGGGATGAGAAACTTCTGCGAGTCTGCTCCAATTCGTTGCGGACTACAACAAGTTCTGAACGAAGACTCTCCTCAACATTACCCAGCTGTTCTTTTTCCTTAAGACGGCCCCTCAGTTCATTTATTTCCACTTCAGCCGCAGACAGTTCCTCTTCTCTATTACGAAGCTTAGCCTCCAACTTTAAAGACTTTGCTTTGAAGAATTGGTATAAAACATGGTTACAATGTTCGCTCCTCATCATCTATGTCACAAACAACAAACATTATTACACCGAAGGGATCGGATATCACGAAGAATACAATGTTCGGATATCATGAAGAAAAAAGTACAAGGATTTACCTCTAAGACATGTTGCTGGGGAAAACCGTATTAGTACTATGGCCATCATATCAGCAACAGAGGATGGAGGGTCAACCATTAGGTTAGCTTCCGAAGCTCTCAGATTCTTCTCCCACATCTCAGCAACGCGGGCATCATAAGACAATTGCATCATCTAACGAGTATAAGCGTCGGAATTCTTCTCACCAGTGACCACTGGGGCAGGATTAGGGACGAACATCAGATTCTTCTTCTTAATCCAAGATGGCATCTTCACCTTCAGTCATCAGCGAGTGAGGGAAATCCTCCGAAGGAGACTCAACCGCAGACTTCCCCTTGGTTGTTATCTCCTCACCCGCGCAAGTTTCGACATCACAACCCTCAGCATGACCACCTGCATTTTCAGCCTGCTGACCAGTGGCACCCTCCTTACCAAGATTCCCAAGCACATCCCAATCATCATTTGGGGAAAGCAATGAGAAGTCTTCGGCAAGACCCATGGCAGCGTTTACATCAAAGGATTCCCCTGCGGAATATATCCTACCAAAGGAAAATTCAGGGGAAATAACGGGAAGAGTACCCACACCACCAGTATTATCGCCAACAGGGGAAGATCCCTCCTCGCCAGTATCACTTGCGGTAATATTACCCTCAGACTCACCATCACCACCCGCGGCAACTTCTTCTTCACCATCACCACCCGCGGAAACTTCTTCTTCACCATTACCACCCTCGTCATCAGGAGGAGAAGTATCAGTGCGTTCTTCTCCATCGGACATTTCTTCATCCTCAGCAAACCCTTCGTTCACAGGACTAGTAACCTCCTCATAAACCTCAGCCTCACCGGTCACAACAGTAGAAGATTGTTTGGGTCCAATTTTCTTCTTCTTCGACACCTACAAACCAGTACACGTCCCAATAAAGGCTCATTTTCTCCCTCACTTAAAAAATGTTTTTTCCAACCAAGGAAAAAAAGGGGGCAAATAAAATAGAGAATATAAGAAGAAACTGTACCTTGGCAGTAGCAGCACTCTTCGGTGGAAGGGTAGCACCAGAACCCTCCTCCTCATCTCCATCAACGACATTAAGAGCGTAAGGAAAATTCATGCCCGCAAAATTCAGACGCCAAGGACAGAAATCTCCATAACGAGCAGGAGGAGTTTCACGAGGCTTGCTGTTTTCAGAAGGACGCCAACCGCGCGGACCAGGAATCCAACCGTAAGCCCAAGGGCCAACAATTTCAATGACAGTAGCATGCCACTCATAATCATGATCACGCTTAATCCTTTCACGAGCAGGAAAGAGCTTCCGTTTAGCATATCCCTCAGTGCTAGGAACATACTTCAGCTTGGCATCACTCACCTCACTCAAAAGACGAATTTCACCCCGAGGAGCAGCAATGTTACGAAGACTAACACTCCACGGTTTACGGTTCCTACTGTTGACATAATCCCCAAAGGAACTATTAAAATTTTGAGGAGTGTACCACTCTCTCTCAGCAGGATTTGGAACGTAGCAGGTCATCATCGTCTCCCCTTACTCCGCAGATAACATTCCTTCAATGCACGAAGATAATTCCCAGATAATTGCGACACAGAACGATTATGAGTGTTTGTGTAAGAACCTTCGCGACTAGACAACACATCATAATAAAAGGAGTCACCCGACTTATACAGGGGCACCATGAGACCCTCCTCGAAGGCTCCAACCGTAGTCAACAGATGGAACTCATCAAACTGATACTTAGAGAGGAGTTCGTAAGTGATATCATCATCAGGGGCATAGAAGCGAACCTCAAAGGCTTGAAGCTCATGTTTTTCCTGGAACATCTCAAGATCAATATGCTTGAAAGTGACCTTCTTCTTACCAACTGAAACGTTGTGTATCACGGGGGAAGCCTCTTCCTCGTCTGCGGAATCTGACGTGGGACTCAATTCTGAAGCCTTCCTTTTGGAAGGAAGATTTTTAAGCGGATCATATTTCAACATAGTACCCTTGGAGTATTTCCCCTTGAAAGAAACCGTTGGAGGAGGCGCCAAAGAACTCTGCAGGGGCACTGAAGGAGGAGCCATGGAACGAAGGGGCGGAACATCCAATGTTTCACTACGAGGAGGAGGAGCCCGCGTACTCCTAGAATCATCACGGGGAGGAGCCTGCGTACTCCTAGAATCTTCATGAGGACGAGAAGGAGCGCGGTTAACAGCGTACCTAGACCCAGAAGGACCCATCGGCAGATCCCCTTTCTTAGTAGGCAGAGCCTTCGCACCAGAAGAAGATGAAACCCTATGACCACGAGGATCTGATTGCGAAGATTTATAAGAACCTTCCCCAAGTGGAGATCTTTCAGAATCTCTACGCGGAGGGGATCTATGCAGACTAGACGGCGGGGTCTGGTAAGGAACCCGCGGACGATCAGACATAGCTACTAGGAGACACAAAAACAGTTTAGAGGTGAATACGAGGGGGCCACCAAAGATAAAAAAAACCCATAAAATGACAGTTCATCTTAGTCTCTCCCAAAAACCCTAAAACTAGAGAACAATCAATCAATCAAAATACTGGCCTATTCTCTTTGTAAAGAATAACAGGGGCAAGCATATATGCTTCGACATATGTGTTCTTCATCACAAAACAAACAAGTTACAGCAGCAGAAGATAAACAAGTCGATACAAACAGCGGAAGATGGACAAATCAACAACAGAAAAAGTGAAAAAATCCCATACCTATATAGAAGGAATTCACAGCACCACAAAGAAGAAGACAAACACCACCGAACAGGCAAGAGCAGAAGAATCAGAAAGAATCAGGAGCGGGGCGTGATCAATGAAAAGACAGGAGCAGTTAATAGCTAGAGAACAAGGAGAAAGAACAAAAATCTCTGAAAAAAATTATGAAGACTGACAGGGAGAGAATGAAAGTTATTTCTAGAAAATTTTCACATTCTCTCTCTTATTAATAAACCTGGGAGCAGAACCGTAACCGTCCCCTCCTTTTAAGAATGCAGTTATTACATGGGTTGGGAAACGTGCCCGAATATTTAGGGGAAGTTATTAGGAGAGAGATGAAGAATATGTAACGTTATTTTTCTTCTAAACTCCCACTAATATCCAAGTCAGAAGAAAAGGGGCAAATTGTGTGTACATATTTAACCATCAGACACGTGTTTATGAAGAAATACGTGGAAGGCATGCGAACCAAGCCATCAAAACATGATGAGACACGCTTACAACCAAGAAGCATGTCCCATCAGCATCAGATCTTCGTCCAGATAATCCGATGGTAGAAAATTAAGGTGTACCGAAGTATGATGTTACTGCGGAGCACCAAATAGCCCCCAAAGATCTACTTTCTCTAATCCCCAGAAAGAGCCAAGATCAACGGCGAGGAGAAATCTGACTGACACGGATGTGACAAGGGCAGAAGACACTTGTCTGACACGAGCAAACGTCTCAACTACCCGCATTAAACACTCTGAGCAGTGTACGTGTCAATCAACCCATAGGACGAACGAGGACAACTCTTCGTGATCAAGCATGGAACGTAGGGGGCATTATAAAGGACGAAGACCTCTGCGTGATGGACACAAAGCACAAGAAGATAAGGTTGCAATGGCTTCTCAGAAGTAGGACCCACGTTTCAACCCTATAAATACCCCTCTCCACTAAGAGAGAAGGGATCGACCAATCCACAGTCCTTAGAAGAGAACATAAGAGAGATAAATAGGAAGAGTAAGTAAATCCCCTGCTTCCGCAGACTAATGTATACTCAAAATTCATTCGTCTTTGTAAGCATTCAATACATAGTGAAACACCAACCTCCGTGGATGTAGGTCTTAGTGCCGAACCACGTAAATCTCCATCTTATTTATATTTCAGCACTTTTATATTCATTGCATATCCCTTATGATTCGTATTTGTGTTCGTATTTGTAGTCTTACTCTTCATACGATCATTTTCGTGATATTATTCGACTAGGCAGTGATGAGCACGAGGGCTTTGAGTCGATGAACCGATAGTATCATTTATTTTATGCATGTGCCATTTAAGTCAAGAGTTTTTAGTATGTGCCCACATTGTTTGTGAAGACGTAAAAGCCCACGTAATTTATGTGTTCACACATCTCGTATGCTATCATATCTAAAAATCCCAAATTTGGTAGTGCCAGACTGCAGAACAGAGGATTATGACAAATATTATTTTCTTTTCTTGATTCTCTATACAGTGATAACCTTAAATTGTTGATCATATTTTCTATTATCAAGATATATTGATTCAACATTGTTGATATTCAATCTGAATTTCGAATTTACATATTCATTTGAGTTTTAACCTAATAGGACCTCACGGGCGATGGGGGTATTCCCTGGGCTCCTATTATGTGTTCGACAAAATGCATATAAGAGATGTAAATACATGGAACAGTATGACATTAAAGAGAGAATGTTTATTCTGGTGCAAGGAGATTACAGGCAACAGAGAGAAGTAAGCTTGTGCGCTTGATCATTACTTCCACCGTAACAAACCTCCCATTGATCACTTTCTTTTTAAGAATCTTTTAATTTTTATTTTCAAGTAATTAAGATAATCTCATATAAGCAAAGAGATTGACCATTCTGCTGCACCGTGTACAGATAGAATGGTGGTAGTGGTAATAATGGTGTTGTCTGTTTGATACCCTTGATTCACTTTTGTTTGATACCAGTTTTTGATTTTATAATTCAATTTTGTTTGGTACCGGTTTTTGATTTTATAATTATAGCTTTTTAATAATAAAAAGCTAATCAATGGTAGCCATGGTCACATGTTGGTTTATCTACCAACTCCTGAAAGTGTAGTGAAGAGTTTAATATCAAAGAAAGGTCCATCAACTTCCCAAGTGGTTGCAATAGTTACTTTATTTTCAGTTGATATGGAATTCTACGTACTTACTCTTGCTGGTTTGACTCTCACTGGCCTGGCTATTGCAACACCACTCTTTGTTATTTCCAACTTTGTTGTAGTACCTGGTGGCATGGCGCTATTAATATTGGTTTAGTTGTCATGGGTTTAGTTATCTTTGGTGCATTTGTGCTTACTGCACTGGCAGGCTTGTCTTGGATTATTAGGATATTGTGTACCTGAAACTCCGAATCAAGCTAGATGTCAGGAGTAGTCATGACCGATACAAGTGACATGTTGCTGCATTGTATTAATTTCTGGAGATTAATGTGTTTCTTAGAATTTTTTGTTGCTCCTCTTATATTTCATCTTTAATACTTGTTTTTGGTGGATGTTTGGATGGTGAATGTGATTGCAATGGTGGTGGATTTATTGTTTGAGATCATGAGCTAGTGATTTTTTTGTTGTTGTGTATAACATGTACTGCAGGTGGTTAGTAGGATAAACCAAGATTTATCCATGAATTATGCAAGATGCGCCCGAGTGCATAATATATAATATTCTGACAGGAAATAGTTTTTGGCTTGGTTGCACCCGAGTGCATAATGTATATTTTTTTTTTTGAATTTTTGTCGTCCTTCTTGTTTTTTTCTTTAGTACTTATTTTCAGTTGATGTTTTAACGGTGAATGTGATGGCAACGGTGGTGGATTTATTACTCGAGATCATGAACTAGTAATTTTGGTTTTGTATTACGGGTGATTACTAGGATATACCTAGATTTATCCGCGAAGTACACAGGATGCACCTGAGTGCATAATGTATATTTTGACATAAAAAATAGATTTTGGCATGGTTGCACTTGCACCCTAGTGCATAATGCATATTTTTTTTATTCTTATAGGAAAAATGTGTTGGCCCTGTTGCACCTGGGTGCATAACACATATTCTTATAAAAAATAAATTTTGGCCAAGATGCACCTGGGTGCATAATGCATATTTTATATGAAATAATTTTTGGCCAAGTTGCACCTGCGTGCATAATGCATGGTTTTGTAGGAAATAAATTTTGGGCAGGTTGCACCTGGGTGCATAATGTATCCTCGACCTGGTTTAAATAATTTTTTTTTATGGATCTTGTTTTGTAGAGATTTTCGACCCCTTTTCAAAACTATAAATTTTATTAAAATCCGACTTATATGTCGAAAGTTAAGTCCATTCTCGCGATTAAGTTTTTATTGGAGAGTAAAAATAAATAGGAGAGAGAAAGGGGTATGATAAAGGATATAGTTTAAAGCAAAGGGTATATATGACCAAATTTTCATGTGTCTTTTTCATCCTGACCTATATTTTACATGTCCATTACTACCAAGCTTTATAGGTTTTGGCCAATATGACCCATTTTCCGGATTACCCTTGGGGGTTACACTATGGGCGAAGTTCAGGAGAATAAAGAAGAATATTTCAGTATCTGCACATTAGGATTGTCACGATACCAAACGCCAGTGATGCTGATGGTTTATTGCGACGTACACAAGAAATCCGGACCTGCTGCTTAAGCATGGACATGAACTATTCCATTTTCTATCATTAAAATGAAGTATTCTTTTGTGATTCATTGTAAATAGTAAGTCTTTAACATGAAGTATGAACACTTCTCTTTTGTCACGACATGAGCTTTGGATGCTTTATAATGGATATAATGTCAATGACTTTGCATGCTGATAAGTTAAATGTTTCATCGTTATCTATATTTGGTTGATAGTCTTTTATGTAAGTAAAATGTGCCAATTTACATCCTTCATTGCAGCCAAATGACTTTGGATCTTTGGTTTTTCAGTCCATAGTATTGGAAAAATGATTTTTTAGCAAATATTCGTTCGCAGTATCAGTACAAATGTTCATAGTTATGACTGAAATTGGAAAACGAATACTATGGCATCTATGTAAATCAGAGGCATCAATAACAGGCAGAATTTCACATAGGAAAGGAATCAACATAAAATGAAGGAGGAGCAACCCATTCTTATGGAAGTAGAAGGTTTAAAAACATGTTTTAAAATGAACAATAATTGTGAGATCAGAGATTCTTGACCCGTGCGAAAAAAAAATAGATTAATGACCAAACACAAAAATTAGCTTAAGAACTATCGTACGGTATAAGTGAAAATAGATAATTGAGGGAGGATAAACATTTTCATTTTTATCTCCGCCAAAAATATTTTAATTTCAACAACTTTAATATACTATAAACGTACTAGGAAATGACCTGTGCCGTTATCATGTTGTCTTATAATCAGGCCAATTCTATTTCTCATTGTCTTTTTTCTGGTTGTTTAAAATATATTGGACTTTCGGGAGCTATAATACTCATTAGGGCTGCACAAGAACCGGTCTACACGACCTGGACCGGAGTAGAACCGGACATATCGGACCGCTACCGAACCGGAACCGGTCAAGCCGGTACAGATACCGGTTCTGGAAGTTGAGAACCGGACTAGACCGGTACAGACACCGGTTTTTGGGGAGAACCGTACTTGAACCGGACCATATGAACCGGTGATTATTAGCCGTTAAGATCTAGATAGGATTATCATAGCCGTCCAAGACAGGTATAGAATTAACTTGTTAATTCGTTCATTTTTTTCTTCTTCACTTAGAAATCTGAGAAGCGCGGTGCTGCTGCTGGTGGAGTTTGTTCTTCCTCCAAAATTCTCACTCGTTCTTCTTCAACTTCTAAGTTCCTTGTGATTTTCAATCTAGGGTTTTCTTTTCTACACTCAAAAGTTCAGTATAAATTATTGATTGATTGATTGTTCATGAACATAAAACTTAGGGTTTTGCGCATTGAGAAAAATCTTTTTCTCCTTCCTATAATTCTGTATGTATGTGTGCCCTTAATTAGGATTTTCGTTTATCTTATAAGAAATCAGTACTTCGATTACGGAGTTTTTATTACTGGTTTTGTGGTTAATTTTTGGGATTCAATTAGAATTTCAGTGTTAGAAATGAAATTTGGGGATTCTTCGATTTTTTTGTGTAGTCAACAGTAGAAATGTTTAGCAGCAAATAGGAGGAGATATTGGACAAACCATTGTTATGAAAAAGATGATGTTCTGTGCTCAAAAATAGCATGGGAAATGTCTTCTGTGAATATTAACTTCAGAATCATCAATGCCCTACTTGGATTACATATTAATCTTTAATATAACTTAGGATTACTAGTTCACTAGAAATATAATTTTTTGGTAATGTTACATTAACACTATGTTATACTGACGCTCATCATGTACCAATTTGAATTTCAACTATTGACTTCAGCCAAATCTAATATCACCGTAACTGTCTACTTGATGAAGAACTGAACTATTGCAATTGAAAACATGTCAAGCAAACCAATTAATCACTCAAATCTAGCAGACAACATATATTACCTTTCCCTTTTAGCATAATACCCACTTGTAACTGCGAAGGGATATGTCTGTGCCATAGTAAAACTAATTTCCTCCTTGTAACTGCGAAGGGATCAAATGGAGGATCATTCTCTGAGTCTCAACTAAACTCCTTGATATAATTCCAGAATTTTGTCTTAGTACTCGAAACATTGTTATGAAAAAAGTGCTTGGTAAGGTTGCATAAGAGCTGTTGCTGTTCTGTAGAAGTTCAGATACAGATTGTATTTAAGTGGCGGCTTATGCCAAGTTTTTTGTAACAGCTGTTTCTTTTTTGTTTTTTCATTTCTTATCTAGTATAATTTGAAATGTGTTTTTTTTAAGAATGAGGTGGCGCGTATAGCGTCTCATAAATTCCTATGGAATGTAGCTCGTAATGATAAAAAATGATGTTAAATCTCTTAATTATAGCCTGCCTTCTTTTCTCCATTAGGAGATCGACGCGAATATGAATCGTAAGCTAATTCAAAAGATGTTGTTGGTCATTTTGTCTTAGAACAACAGGGAATATAAAGATTGCTTTTTCATCTATTAGTGTCATTCATACTTTGCCTTCTAGCATACTAAGGATTCATCCTATGCTTTTCATCAGAGTCTTGCAAATGAGCCAGTGGACACACCCGCCAGACGCCCCACTTCCATATAAAGGATACAGATATGTTACAATCATGTATTAACTGATTAGAATCTCTATTCCTATTTTGAAACACATACTTTTGGAAATACATGATTTAGAATCCAGGACAGTGGCTTTGTAGTGCTTGTTAGGAGAAAAGTCCATTAACTTACATCTAATATATTGCTGAGTGTCCACATGTTGTCAACAAGCAAAAATCCTGAATGTGGTGTATCTTTATGATGTGCTTGATTTTGAAGATTAGTTTCTCTGGGGTTTCCTATTCATTTAGTCCAAATGATATAATTTTTCAGTTTCTTAACAAAAATGAGATAGTTAGCCTCTATATAATCCCATCTGTTTCCATTGCAGGTGGTTGTGGAGCTTGCATTGTTCTTTTGTCCAATTATGATCCTGTGCATGAAAAGGTTGAGAATTTTACAGTGAGTTCATGCTTGACACTTCTTTCCAGTATAAATGGGTTTTCAATTACAACGAATGAAGTCCTTGGAAACATTTAAGATGGATTCCACACCATCCAAAAAAGAACCTCAGGATTCCATGATTCTCAGTGTGGGTTTTGTACTCCAGGCATGTGTATGTCTCTCTTCTCTGCTCTTGTTAACGCTTAAAAAACACAAGCGCCAAATCTGCGCCAGTATAAATGAAAATATTGTATAACTTAGTATTATAATTTGTAATGTTCCGGGTAAAAACCCGGTACCGGTCTTGTACCAGACCGGTACCGGAGGTACAGGTACAACACCAGGTAAAAGTACAGGTACCGGTCCTCAAAAAGAGGTACCGGCCAACACCAAGTATAGACACCGGTTCTATAAGAGAACCGGTCCGTACCAGAGTATGTGCAGCCCTAATACTCATATTTTGTTGAACCAAATTCTAGATGTTTGATGTAACTAAAGTCCATCGCGCCCTTACATCCGCCGAAAACTTTCTTTGACTGTTAGTGGGTCCTTAGCCAGTGTGTAAAACTTCTGTGTAAATTCCTTCACCTACACCTAAATTTTTGACGCTTCACTCTTTCAATTCAATTCCAAGAAATAAAAGTGTTGTTAAAAATGAGTTTTAAGCCAAGTGAAGTTTTTCCAAAAGTTTGTTTTCATGGAAGACCCTTTTCCAACGGGATGTATTTCTTTCCCTACTATCAAAGTAACAACATAGCCTAAGTTTTCTAAGTATTTTAAAAATCTCCCTCACGCTAGTAATGAAAGAAAACTTTCATAAGATATATTACATTAAAGTGATAATTCTCTCTGGAGGGACTCTTAATTGAACAATACTGCAGAGCACAGAGAAGCATAAAACAATAGGACCTTTTGTAGATGGTGGATTTTCGACAAAGGCTAAATTCGTAAACTCATAATTATACGAAACTCCGATTCAGCAATCAGACGTGAGTATCGAGACACGAGTCTCTCATCGAATTTTCAATGGAGAGTACTTTCTCTCAGAGTACATGTAAATATGTAGTCTCAGACTGGACAACGACATATCTCATGAATACTGAATACTTTCAGTGATTATTTCGATATAGCATCACGAGATGGACATCTCCTAGACAGCTTGCTCTGCTAGTATAAAGCGATAACATCTTCAGGAACAAACAACGAGTTTACCCTGACTATATAAAGGATATGACTTACCGACAAGCTCATATCGGGATAATTAATGCTCTTAGACAGCTTGCTCTGCTAGTATAGAGCCACAAAGTTAATTATTCCTAATTAAGATTGATTCTGCCGTGACATTCACTACTGAATTCTCGGAATAAACTATTATTTCTCTATTCCATGGTCGAGTCCACAACTGGTCCCATGGAATGGCAATAACAATTGCTCTGATTCTATGATCGAATCCACAGCTTGATCTCATAGAATAGCAATAATTATATTATCTCATTACTCCGATTTCATGATCGAATCCACAACTGGTCTCATAAATGGTAATAGATAAACCTTAATTACTCCGATTCTATGGTCGAATCTACGATCCCATGGAATGGTAATGCTCACTTTATTATTCTGAATTTGTAGTCGAATCCTCAGCTGATCCTATGAATTAATAATAAACATCTTATTACTCAGTTTTGTGAATTATTCTCCACTGAATTCCACAATTAGTAATAAATAATCAACAATCGGGCGTCTGAGCTACCTCTAAGTAAGCCCCGATTCGAATGGTGAAGGTGTATTAAACGATGATACACTAACAGTCACCGCACGAACGAATATTTCAAAAATACAACAAAACGATGAACCTATGCAAAATAGAGAAGAAAATAATAAATAATTAAAAATATTGACCAGGGTGCTGGGAGCACGGACACACGACCGACCGTGTCGTGGTCAATCCCACGCCAGTTTTATATTTTTAATGCATTTTTATTATTTTCCATGATTTGATGAAAATCCTCTCATTTTATCAAATCTCCTTCGTCTCGAGGAAACTCCTCGGTTTCATGGTACTTCCATAAATCCATAAAAAATAATATAAAATTAAGGAAAGGAGTGTGGGGCGTGATCATTGGCCAATCGTCCATGCCTTGGTCCCAACCAGCCCCACACCCACGGTTCCTTATTATTTTATTATTATTTCTCCAATTTCATGAAAAAACTCCTTGATTTCATGGTATTTTTGCACAAATCATCAAATAATAATAAAATAATATAAATTATGAAAACTTGTGGGACCGGGCCTTGGCCGGCCGGCCATGCCCTAGCCGGTCCCACACGCCCCTTTGTTTTATTATTTTTATTATTAGTTTTCCTTGAATTCATCAAATTCCTTGATTTCATGGTATTCCTCTCAAATTAGGAAAAATTCCCTCAAATCATCAAAATACCTAAAAAAATATTAAAAAATTATGAAAAATCGTGGGACCGAGCCCAAGCCGGACGGCCATCCAAGGTCCCACACGCCCTTGTTTTTATTATTTTAATATTTTTGCTTCCCTGAACTCATGAAAACTCCTTCAGTTCATGGAAACTCCCTAAATTCATCAAATTTCTCAAAATTCATGAATTTTTCATAAAATCATTATAAAATTAGGGAAACTCGTGGGACCGGGCCCTAGCCGGCCGACCATGCCTTCCACGGTCCCAAACGCCCTTGTTTTATTATTTTAATATTTTTTGCTTCCTTGAACTCATGAAAACTCTTTCAATTCATGGAAACTCCCAAAATTCATCAAATTTCTCAAAATTCATGAATTTTTCATAAAATCATCAAAATATTATAAAATTAAGGAAAAGGCACCACGGGACCGTGGTCATGACCGTCCGACCATGACTTGACCACGACGGTCCCACGCCTCCTCATTCCTTATTTTATAATTATTTTTCATCATCTCATGGTGTTTTCCTCAGTTTCGTCGAAACCCTAGTTTTGGCATATTTTTCCGAATGGATGCTCAATTGCACGCCAGAAAATATCAAAATTCTCAGGACTGAGACGCGGCTGCCTTGGGGACACGAGCACACTATTTTGACTGACCAAGATTGGCTATTTGGCTCACGGAATCCGGTCCCATCAATTTTCACAGTTTTGACCTAATTTGCACAATTGCTCGTATTAGGTCCAAAACTCTTCCAAACACTTTGGATTTTCATGAAGTGATCGTCAGGCGATCACGGGACAACCCAGGGCCGGTTTCATGACTCCATGGTCGGTCCCTCGCCTCGTCATAATTAATTAGGTTTTCTCACCTAAGGCTCAGACGAGTATTTTCGAATAAATGATTAAGCCAGCATTTAATCATTCTTTCACCAACAAATCGTCAACTCTTCAGGAGTTCTTCGTATTTTCTCACGTGAGCATATGGACACTACATGGTTGATCCACGGTCCCATGTAATTGCTCTCTCCTCCGACCCATGGTTGAAATTCTGACGAACCATGAATTGATCATCAATTGATCAAATTAGGGTTTCTGAATCCAAGGATCATCATTCCAGATTCTAACCTTAATAATTTTATGACGACCTCATGGTCATTAATTTTATTAATTATGCTCGGTTCAACGACCAGTATTCTAATTAATATTTTTGGTACGCTGCCTATAATCCATCAGACGAGCAACCCATGCTCAGACGACCAAATATTCAACAATTCATCACATGAGAAACACTTGCTCAGATGATTAATATTTGTTCAAACCAAGGAATATTGGCTCAAAAATCAATATTCAACGATCCATCGAATGAGAAATACTTGCTCACTTCATCGTAAGAACTATACCTCTGTCTCATGACATGTTCAATTCACGAGTTTCAGAACATCATGTTCAACTCAACGACTACATGGACTCATCGTCCCATCAAACCACGAAGTCATCAATTGACAAACAAACCACGAGACGTCAATCATGTCACTTGGGGGGATATCACTTAGGATTTTGGTCTGGAGGTCTACGACACGTGTGTTCAAACACACGATGGAATGTGAGCAAGTCGTGCAATCAGTGAAGGAATTCACGAGGTAGTGGGTGGAAAATCGACCAAGTCTCCACACGTTGAGCAACTGGTTTCAAACACGATCTCCACTTCCCTACTCCTTGATTCCATCAACTGTCACACTTCATGGAATCATGGTGTCTACAATTCCGGCAATATAAATAAGTCTCTGAATCATGATTGAGTCATCATCAGTAACATCAATCTCACGTCAAACCGACAACACGAGATCATCAACTCATCAATTGAGCAACTACTCTCAATTGAGCAATTTCAATCACTCAGAGCTTATCGTATTCAGAATTCACACACCCACAATCTTTGATTACCATTGCTTCCACACATTTCTCAGCTTCTCTCGTACATATCAACCCATCCTCTCTTGTGACCGAATTTACTCTGGAACGACCATTGTCTTGATTTAGGCCGGAGTAATACAGATTGATATCTCGAATCTAAAGCACCCCCTTTGCAGCGGTGCATCTGTGTGAGGTTTAACATTTCGCTCGGTTCGAGGAGTCTCCTCCATACGGTCGTCTCCTCAATTCCTTAAAAACCAGCAAATCGTTTTTTCCCATCTACAGATTGGCGACCACAGTGGGAGATTAATCTCTCGGTTGCAATCTAACAATCTCACAAGATGGTTGGTCTTAGGACTAATTCAACTAATTCAGATAAGAATATTTCAAACGGAAACATTCCCCATGTTACACCTGGCGGCATGGAAGGCAGAGGGGTCCCAACTTTGGCAGAGTTGGCTCAAATCCTAGAGGTCCATACCAGGAACATGGACCTGATGAAGGAGACGATAAACCACATCCTCGACTTTCTCATCAAATTAACATCCGAGTTAGGCGGTACCTCCGCTCCAGAAGTCTCAACACTGGGGACTGAAGCATCATCTGACCCTCAAATCAACAGCTTCACCACATACGAGAAGCCGGTGGAACAAGAGGTCACACATTTGATCGAAAATCTATGTGAACTCCTGCACTTCTCCAGGTATCAGCGCACAGACACATTTTCAGCACTCAACCAGATATCATCCAGCGTGCAAATAACGCCACCAACACCATCAGTTGAAGAAGTCTCCCTAGTGCCTGAGCATTTGATGAGTGCTAAAAAGTGCATATTTCTATATATTTTTCTTGGCATTTAACTCATCTTTTGTGCATTAATTCTACATTTTATCCCATATTCTGTATTTTCTTTGTTTTCAAGAATAAATATTTTTATTAATTAATTTTGCATTTTTAGGTAATAAATAAAGTTTGGATGAATAGCGGAGCGGAAAAGAGCAGAAAAGCGGTGAAAAGCCGGGAGGAATTACACAAGGAAGCCGCGAAGAATGTTGTGCACAAGACCAAAAGGCTAGAAGTGGGCTTGAAGAGGAAGAATTGTTCTTAAAGAAGATATGAGCTTGGCATACCCAATGCCCAAAACCCTCACCCAAGTCCATTTCCTATATCCATACCCGTTTCCCTTTCTAGCCGTCAGATTGGATCATCTCAGCATCCTACGGTCGCAGCATCGCCATTACATCAAAGTCTGAAGCTCCTGTCTAACACTACAGCACCTAACTCCATCTTGAGCCGTCAGTTTCGTTGTATCAGGCATCCAACGGTCGCTCATGATCTGTCTCCATCTCGCTGTTAGATCCGTCCCAGAAGATATTATCCCACGGCTCATCTTCGCAAGACATCAAGATTTGATGTACCCGCCTCACACTCGAACAACCTAACCCTATACCATCCCAACCAAACACCCCCTACTCCAAAAATATCGAACCCATCCTCTTCTCCCCCCTTCTGTGCACAGTGACGCCATCACCACCACCTGCTCCGTCTGCCACCACCACATCCACCACCAAAGCCATCATGGCTCCTACCAACCCTAAACCCCATCATTACTACCACTTTCACCTACTTTATAGCCTTCTAATCTATCAATTTCACGCCTCACCGATATCAGAAACCCTAGAGGTGAAATTGGTAGATTAGGTTGGAATAGAGTTGTAATTAGAGCATGGGAAAAGCAGGAGAAGAAGAGAAGGAAGCATGGGTCGAGACTATTGAGATGAAATCAAAGAGTTAGGTGAGTGAATTTCGTTTTTGGTGAAACCCTAATTTTTGGGGATTTTGATTTTTTTGAGCTCGCATGTATAAATTGAAGCTTTGGGTGTTGTTATTAGGTATGCCTGGACTAACCAGTGTGTCAATTAGGTTTAGTTTTAGATTTCTTTGTTTTCCAATTTCAACTTATGCTTCACTGTTTAGTTCTTAGGTTTTGTTTAAATGTTAGTTTCTTCAATTAAATATCAGTTTCATCATGTGAATGTATTTTTCATGTTATGTTTGTGTTAAGTTCTATGTATGTAATGTTTCTTCACATGATCCTGTAATTTCCCTGTTTAAATCTTAGAGAAGACAACTGAACTTTGTTGGTTAGCCATTTGGGTTAGACCCTGTTGAGCTCAAAACATTTAGGTTAGTAACATTCCAAAGGTTCATTGGCTTGTGATTAGTGGTGCTTTAAACAGACCATTAATGCTAGGAGTTAGTGATAATCTAAGGGATTCACAAAGCCATATTAGTTAGAGACCTAGACCCTAAATGACCTGCGATTTCCTATGCTTTAATCAGATAGGCAATGCTAGGGGTTATCCAAGGACTTTAGGTAGTTAACTACCACATGACATGGGATACCAAGGTGAACTAGCTAGGTGAAGGAGAATTCTCATCCATCTCCATACACTTCATTCCCATCCACACTTCTCTCCCATGTTCTGTTTTGGTTAAGTTTTTTCTTATTCATTGCCACTGATCTTTCTTTGTTCCTTTGTCACTGTCATTCACTGCTTCTTTGGTTTACTGTCACTTGTTTCTTCACTTCAATACACACCCAAGTCTCTGTGGTTCGACCCGTACTTGCACATTTGCCACTTTCGACACCGTGCACTTGCGGTTATAATTTGTATGACCTTTTAGAAGCCTACCAGCATTCGATCGACAACATCTCTTTTGGAGAAGAAGATCGCATGACGGATGAAGGACACAATCGAGCATTGTATGTCACTGGTTTCATCAAAGGCACCGAATTTAGAAGAGCTTTTGTTGACACCGGTGCTTCTACCAACATTGTCACCATGAAGATTCTCAGGATGGCCAGGTTCCCACAAGGTAAAATCATTCGCTATCCCATCCTAATGACAGGATTTGAAGGAAGTCAAAGACATACATATGGATATGCATACATAGATTTGAGGGTGGGGCCGATTCGATCGAAAGCGAAGTTTCATGTGATCGAGCAAAAACCTGACTACCAAATAATACTGGGACGCCCATGGCTCCATGATAACAAGGTGGTTCCTTCAACATACCATCAATGCATGAAGGCCCTGCTCGACAACAAGATCGTTCGCATTCCGGCTTCATCATCTCCTTATGCTCCCGTCTATGATACTGAGTTCCTTGAATCTCAAAAAGGCATCCCGGAACCTCCAAGCAGGATTCACAGTACTCCACTTCCAAGCTGGAAGACTATCGAGAAGGCTGATAACGATCCGTCATCCTCAGCTGCTAAAGTGATCAAGTCACCTACTACACCGACTAAACGCCATAATGATCAAGTCTCAACTCCAGGGACAAACTTCACGACCGATCGAGACGTAGAAGGGAGAGTCATTTATCGCCGACGGAAAGATTAGCAATTAATCGGGAGAACGATGAAAAGTCTCCCCACCATGAAGAATCGTGTCAGAGTGAGCAATCACTTGAAGAAGTCCAAGATGCCCCACGACAACTACAGGACGACACTGACTCTACCACTGACGATCTTGAAACAATCAACATTGGGACTGAAGACGATCCAAGGCCAATCCTGATCAGTTCAGCGCTATCACCAGAGGAGCGGACCGAGCTGATAAATTATTAAAGAATATCAAGATGTCTTCGCCTGGACGTACGAAGAAATGCCGGGTCTGGATGACAAACTCGTCACCCATCACCTGCACATCGTCCCTGGTTCCAAAGCTGTCAAACAACCGCCCAGACAATTTAGACACGAAGTCGAGGAGCAAATCAAGGTCGAAATCCAGAAACTGTTGGCAGCAGGGTTCATCAAGCCTATTCTTCATCCAACGTGGCTAGCAAATGTGGTACCTGTTAAGAAGAAAAATGGTCAAATCAGATGTTGTGTCGACTTCAGGAACTTGAATAAATGTTGTCCAAAGGATGATTTTCCTCTACCCAACATTGACATGCTCGTCGATGCAACCAGTGGTCACGGTATGTTCTCATTCATGGACGGCTATAGTGGGTACAACCAGATCAAGATGTATGAACATGACGCCAACAAGACTGCGTTCCGTACTCCCATTGGGAATTTTCACTACACTGTGATGCCCTTTGGATTAAAGAATGCTGGTGCCACCTATCAACGAGCCATGACTGCCATATTCCACGACATGATGCACAAGCAAGTAGAAGACTATGTTGATGATGTGGTGGTAAAATCGAAGACTCGAGCATCTCATCTCGAAGTTCTAAGGCAGGTGTTTGAAAGGTGCAGAGAATACAAATTAAAAATGAATCCTTTAAAGTGCGCATTCGAGTTTCTTCCGGAAAATTCTTAGGATTCCTGGTCACGGCTGAAGGGATCAAAGTCGACCCAGACAAGGCAAAAGCTATTACCACCATGCCTCCTCCACGTACCGTGAAGGAACTACAGAGCTTTATGGGCAAGGTAAATTATATTCGACGCTTCATTCCTGGATTAGCTCAACTCATTGCTTCGTTCACACCTCTGCTGAAGAAAGGAGCAAGCTTCACCTGGACAGCTGTTCAACAAGAAGCTTTCCATAAAATACAACAGATATTATTGTCACCGGCCGTCATGAGGTCTCCAGTGCAGGGACGACTCTGATTCTTTACACAGCCTCCAGTGACGTCGCCATCGGCGCACTCCTCGCTCAGGAAGACGACGAAGGCGTCGAACGACCGATTTACTACTTCAGCCGCACAATGAGAGATGCTCAACTCCGATATCCAAAGGCCGAAAGGGCATGCCTGGCATTGGTACATGCAATCCAGAAGTTCAGACATTACTTACTATCTAACAGGGTCGTACTCATCTCCAAAGCTGATCCCATAAAGTTCTTGCTATCAAAGCCAGCCTTGATAGGAGACCAGCGAAGTGGCTACTCCAGATGTCAGAATTTGACATAGCTTGCACGCCACCTAAAGCCATCAAAGGTCAAGCGGTCGCAGACTTGCTCGCTGCTTTTCCAGGGGAAGACACAACAACACTACATGAAGAAGTGCCCGGCGAATTCCCAGACATCTTGGTCATCAAGGAAGAAACATGGCTTCTATACTTTGATGGATCTGCCACCCCTAGTAGTGACACCGGAGGAGCGGGCATAGTGTGGTGTCTCCATCTGGTGAAGTTTTCTCACATTCGTTCAAGTTGGATTTCCACTGCACCAACAACTCAGCGGAATATGAAGCCTTCCTATTAGGATTATCCTTGGCCAAGCAAGCAGGAGCAACACACCTCGAGATAAGGGGAGATTCAAAATTATTGGTCAACCAGATGAATGGAACGTATTCTCTCAAAGAAATCACACTTGCTCCATTCAGAACCGAAGCTCAGCGACTGTTGACCTATTTTGCTGACGCAACGATCGTCCATACTGGACGGACTAACAATAGGCATGCTGATTGCCTAGAAACTCTCGCCTCCAAGCTGCAATTCGAAGGAGCACAGAAAAATCACTGTACGAGGCGTACGTATCTTCAACTTGGCTCACTCAGATCGAAGACATTCCAGCGAACGATTGGCGAGCACCCATCATTCATGAATTGAGCAGCTCTATTTCAGAAGGCCAAGTCAGCCTCAAGGAATTGAAAACTACTTCTTGCTTCATGGAGGGCTATACTATCGAAACCCTGATGGATCTCTATCACGATGTCTTGGGAGCGACGAAGCGGAAGAACAACTCAAGCGCATACATGAGGAAGTCTGTGGGCAAACGTTAGTGGTAACACTTTACAGAAAGCTTCAAAGAATGGGGTACTACTGGCCATCCATGGAGACTCAGTCGAGCTTTACAAGGATCTTGTCCTGATTGCCAAACACCTCCTCATCACTTGGAGGTTTTGACGTCCACCACACTGGGGACTGGAGGGAGCCTTACATCAAATACCTCCGGGACAACGAACTACCACTGGAAAAGAAGCAAGCAGTCAAACTCATTCAGAAAGCTAAGAGATTCGTCTATCTCGATGGGATCTTATACCAAAAAGCTTTGGTGGAAATTTACTGAGGTGCTTAGCCGAACATGAAATCCCTACAATCCTGAAGGAAGTACATGATGGAGAACATCAAGGAAAGAGAAACTATTTCTTCAAATTCATGAGAAATATTATTGGCCAACCATGGAAGATGATGCAGCCGCACACGTTCAGAGGTGTCACCAATGCCAAACCCATGGTAATCATCCACACTCCTTGTCTCCCGTTGAATTCTGTGAATAGTCCGTGGCCTTTCTACAGCTGGGGACTAGATATCATTGGGAAGATCAATCCAGCATCTTCAAAACAACATGAATACATCATCACTGCGACAGATACTACCAAGTGGGTCGAAGCTATTCCTCTTCGAAGCACCACTGGAGTTACGATTGCCGCCTTCATCAAAGAGCACATAATATGCAGATTCGAGTTCCTAAGCATATCATCACAGATAACGGAACTCCTTTTGCCAATCAAGATGTTGAGAAGCTGCTCAATAAATATGGGATCAAACAAATCTTCTCCACGCCTTACTATCCACAAGGAAATGGTCAAGCAGAAAGTACCAACAAGACTTTGGTCAGGATTATCAGTCGGACGATTCATGACAATCCTCGATCATGGCATGAGCAATTACCCATGGCTCTATGGGCTTACAGAACTGCACCAAGGAGCTCGATCGGTACTTCGCCATATTCCCTTGTCTATGGAGACGCCATACTTCCAGCAGAAATCAAAGTTCCCTCAGCCAGGATTGCATCCAGTGGTGTACAATGGGATGAGGCCGAAATCTCCAGATCAAGAATCGCTGAGCTAGATATGCTGGAATCAAGGAGAACCAAGGTGGAAAAATATGTGGAAGCTTACAAACAGAGGATCTCCAGAGCCTACAACAAAATGGTAAGACCTCGAACATTTCAAGTAGGAGATTTGGTATTAAAGACGGCAAAGCACATTCAACAAGACATGTCGCTCCTAAGTTCTCTCCTAAATGGGAAGGGCCATATGTTGTTATCAAAGCAGTGTCTAGCGGATACTACAAAATTTTAGCAATCAATGGAGGAAAGGAAGGAAACATCATCAATGGCAAATGGCTCAAAGCTTATTATGCCTGATCCATGAAACAAACTACCTCTTCATCATTTCAAGCATTTTCAAAATGTAATTTCATTCCTCCAAAGAGCATGCGAATGCTCCTTTGTTCATTAAACATTTCAAAATGAGCAAAATTCGTTCATACCATGATCAACTGTTTCACCTAACTAGAAACTCAGATTTACTCAAAAAAAAACAACCACAAATGCTCACTCAGAGCAAACCATCCAGCAACGGATAATCCCTGTAAGAAGCCTCGTCAAGCTTCTTCTGAAAAATCTTGGTCTTTGCCTTCAAGTCTTCGACCGCTTTCTCAACCCTTGCTGACTCCAGAGCCAGTATCCTCTCCTCATCCAGTAAAGCTGCATTCATGGAAATTGCATCAGCAGCCTCTGCCGCCTTATGAACCTTGATTATCTCAAGACGACGACGGAGCCAGCTTACATTGAATCGCAATATCTCACAATTCGAGATCATTTCATCCCATTGGTGCAGTTCATGGTTTTTGACGTCTCGCAAGTGCATCTGATTCATTTCCTCGATGATCGGCAATACCCCGCTACCGTGGTTAAAAGGGTTGGAAGAAAACCTTTCCACACTTCTGTGGTGGCAATGTGACCATACTTCTTCCAGATCTTGGTGTACAGATACATGACATTTGGGAATCACGAATCCGCCGACCATTTCATTGTCTGGGAAGGTATTAATCAATGGGGCTTCGAATAAAAGTCCAGCGGTTGGGTATTCACGAGCATGGACACCGTCTCCAGTCTCCACGGATCCTGCAGAATCTTCACATGCCTGGTTGCTGCTTTCCTCAACCTCAACCACGGTCACGGACTTTCCACTCTTTCTTCGTCTAGCATCGACGACGACACGGACATCCGCCTATGATGAAACGAAGAGTGTTAATCCCGGGACTCAGTACAATCTCAAGAGTCATAGGTTTACTTACAGACGATCCAGCTTCAGCACGAGCCGATCCATACCGGGCAGGAGCTCTAACAGTCCGCTTAGGCCTTGCATTATGAGGAGTAGCATTCTTCTTACAGTCCTACGACAAATCATTTCTTGTGATCAACAATCTCGAAACAGAACAAGAAAGGAGAGAAGAAGAAGTGTACAACTTACTGAGATAGACGTTGCTATTTCACGCTTCGACTGAAGATCATCTTGAGAAGAAATGCTATTGCTCGACATGACGGCAAGGAGGTAGGATCAAAACTTCTCTGCACGATGAAACTGACTCAGGAATGGAAGAAATATTTGCGTGGATCATAGATTTGGAGTCTTGAAGATATATATATCAGGCGATAGTTATGTAGTCAACTCAGTTACGAGTTTCACTGAAACCCTAGGCTTCAAAGATCGATACGAAGACGGAGGAAAATAACACACTGGGGACTGAACATCACGGGTCAAAGGATAGGCCACGCGGCCTTGTACACGTCATGAATTCTCGTGTGTTATGTTACTTCTCATGAAAATCGACAAGTCATGATGAATTTGGATATGGACATTGGTCCATGTCATGGATTAGAAGAAATCGACGTTAACAAAATGTTCATCATTCAGAAGAAAAGTCTAATTGAAGTAAAGTCGTTTAAACAGTCAAAAGAAAGATATCCACTATGAAGACTAAAAGGGAATGCTCTAACATCTAAAGAAGATGGAAGTAAAACTACTCGTCGGACTCATCCGAATTGTCAGCTTCATCGTCACTGTCCTTCTCGGAATCATCTTCTTCAGAGTCACTGTCAGGATCATTGGTGAAGTCCGGTGGACGGAAGATAACATCATCATCTGAATCCGATTATCTTCTGCTGCAGCTTCAGCTTCAATTTTCTTCATCGTCCTCGATGCTCTCTTTCATATCGATCAGGCTTAATGTAACGCTCGGATGGTTCCCATGCGATATCTCCTTCAGAAGCATCAGCATCAGAATCAGAAGGCACCCATCCAAGAATTGACGCTTCTCCTCAACCCTCTGTCTCTTACGCCGGGTGCGATTTTTCACGTTGACGGGCATCCTCCTTTTTGTCTTCAGCTCTTTTTTTCGAGTTCAGCAAAAGAGACTCTTCTCACCCAAGGAACATTAGGCTTCGCCCCTTCTGGGTAACCCTAGCCTTGATTTCGCTACAGGAGCGTCGGAATCCTCATCAGAAGAGCCAGAGGAAGAAGAGGAATACCAGTAATCGTAATTGCTGTTATGTTGGTCGACATTTTCTGGAACCGGAAGATCAAAGATTACTACTATGTAAACAAACCAACATCAGCAAAAATGGTAACTCTTAACTCTTACCTTTTATACTTCCACTAACAATAGTGATAGTAATGCTAGAGTTAACACCTCAAAATCGTTCGTCTCTTCGAAAACTGCAAAAACGAACGAAACTTTATTTAATTTCCGAAACTGATTTTTCATGAAATCACGGACACAATTTTCATAATGTGAACATTCACACAACTGACCTATGAAGTTTACAATAAAATATTTCATCATAAATATATGTCTATCTTCGAAGGTTCCTCAAAACCCACGTTTCTGTTTTTTTCGAAAAACAGCAATTAATGCAACTTGCATACATAAATCTCAAGGATTTTTTTAATGAAAACAAACTCATGAAAAAAATATATCATATATTTGCACAATATATGTCACGGCTGCATATATATATAAAAAAAAAATATTTTTCCTTCGTATCGTCGTTATTTGTCTTTAAAACGAAGGTTTATTTCAAAAATATTGTGAAAGCTCACATCTCATACATATGATAAAGTTTTGTATTTACATGAAAATCATAAGCAAAATTTTATCACTGGACACAAGTTCATCATACATTTTCCTTCGTGTCATCATTATTTGTCTTTAAAACGAAGGATTATTCCGATTTCATGAAAATTCACTTCTTTTATGATGAAACCTTGGTATACATGAAAGCTCATACACTAAGTTTTATCACTGGACCTAGGTTCATATTAAAAAAAAATCTCTCCTAAATCATGGATTATAGTTAGTTTTCAAAACTAACGATCGAATGAACATACGTTTTCAAAAAACGAGGGTTTTTTCATAAAACTCACACTAATATACACACATGTATATAAATTCATCACGATAAAAGCATGAACAACTCATGAGGATCATAAAAATCATCAAACCAAAAAAAAAAACGCACCTGGGTGAATCGGCCGGAAGTTGGCCGGTGGCAACGGCGGCGGCGGTCGGACGACGACGAAGCTCCGGCAAAAAAATTTCCTCCACTTGCTCCTGACGTGAAGGTGATGGAGAGGTGATGAAGGTGCTGGACGTGTGTGAAGGAAAAAAAAAAGGGTTAATCCCTTTTATATCAATTTTATTTCCAAAACCTAATTTTCTAAGGATTTCCTTATTAGGCCCGACCCGCAAATCCTAACCGACCACGGACTCGTCATCCAAACCAGCGGTTCAACACCAATTTATGCTCATCAAACGATGCTCCAATCATGACATTGAAGCCTTCATCAAGTCGTGGTTTGCTCATGCTCTCTAAATCCGGTAACGTCTCAACTTACGACTAAGTTCAATTACTTGTATTATTATTTATGGCCGGAAAATCACCATTTAATGCTGACTAAGGAACACAACTTTCCTCAGTAAGCAGGGGACTTAATGTAGATGGTGGATTTTCGACAAAGTCTAAATTCATAAACTCATAATTATACGAAACTCCGATTCAGCAATCAGACGTGAGTATCGAGACACGAGTCTCTCATCGAATTCTCAACGGAGAGTACTTTCTCTCAGAGTACATGTAGATATGTAGTCTCACGACTGGACAACGGCATATCTCATGAATACTGAATACTTTCAGTGATTATTTCGATATAGCATCACGAGATGGACAGCTCCTAGACAGCTTGCTCTGCTATTATAGAGCGATAACATCTTCAGGAACAAACAACGAGTTTACCCTGACTATATAAAGGATATGACTTACCGACAAGCTCATATCGGGATAATTAATGCTCTTAGACAGCTTGCTCTGCTAGTATAGAGCCACAAAGTTAATTATTCCTAATTAAGATTGATTCTGCCGTGACATTCACTACTGAATTCCCGGAATAAACTATTATTGCTCCTATTCCATGGTCGAGTCCACAACTGGTCCCATGGAATGGCAATAACAATTTCTCTGATTCTATGATCGAATCCACAGCTTGATCTCATAGAATAGCAATAATTATATTATCTCATTACTCCGATTTCATGATCGAATCCACAACTGGTCTCATAAATGGTAATAGATAAACCTTAATTACTCCGATTCTATGGTCGAATCTACGATCCCATGGAATGGTAATGCTCACTTTATTATTCTGAATTTGTAGTCGAATCCTCAGCTGATCCTATGAATTAATAATAAACATCTTATTACTCAGTTTTGTGAATTATTCTCCACTGAATTCCACAATTAGTAATAAATAATCAACAATCGGGCGTCTGAGCTACCTCTAAGTAAGCCCCGATTCGAATGGTGAAGGTGTATTAAACGATGATACACTAACAGTCACCGCACGAACGAATATTTCAAAAATACAACAAAACGATGAACCTATGCAAAATAGAGAAGAAAATAATAAATAATTAAAAATATTGACCAGGGTGCTGGGAGCACGGACACACGACTGACCGTGTCGTGGTCAATCCCACGCCAGTTTTATATTTTTAATGCATTTTTATTATTTTCCATGATTTGATGAAAATCCTCTCATTTTATCAAATCTCCTTCGTCTCGAGGAAACTCCTCGGTTTCATGGTACTTCCATAAATCCATAAAAAATAATATAAAATTAAGGAAAGGAGTGTGGGGCGTGACCATTGGCCAACCGGCCATGCCTTGGTCCCAACCGGCCCCACACCCACAATTCTTTATTATTTTATTATTATTATTATTATTATTTCTCCAATTTCATGAAAAAACTCCTTGATTTCATGGTATTTTTGCACAAATCATCAAATAAGAATAAAATAATATAAATTATGAAAACTTGTGGGACCGGGCCCTAGACGGTCCCACACGTCCCTTTGTTTTATTATTTTTATTATTAGTTTTCCTTGAATTCATCAAATTCCTTGATTTCATGGTATTCCTCTCAAATTAGGAAAAATTTCCTCAAATCATCAAAATACCTAAAAAAATATTAAAAATTTATGAAAACTCGTGGGACCAGGCCCAAGCCGGCCGGCCATGCCTTCCACGGTCCCACGCGCCCTTGTTTTATTATTTTAATATTTTTTGCTTCCTTGAACTCATGAAAACTCTTTCAATTCATGGAAACTCCCAAAATTCATCAAATTTCTCAAAATTCATGAATTTTTCATAAAATCATCAAAATATTATAAAGTTAAGGAAAAGGCACCACGGGACCATGGTCACGACCGGCCGACCATGCCTTGACCACGGCGGTCCCACGCCTCCTCATTCTTTATTTTATAATTATTTTTCATCATCTCATAGTGTTTTCCTCAGTTTCGTCGAAACCCTAATTTTGCAATATTTTCGCGAATGGATGCTCAATTGCACGCTAGAAAATATCGAAATTCTCAGGACTGAGACGCGGACGTCGTGGGGACACGAGCACACTATCTTGACCACCAAGATTGGCTCTTTGGCTCACGGAAGCCGGTCCCATCAATTTTCACAGTTTTGACCTAATTTGCTCAAGTGCTCGTATTAGGTCCAAAACTCTTCCAAACACTTTGGATTTTCATGAAGTGATCATCAGGCGGTCACGGGACAACCCATGGCCGGTTTCATGACTCCATGGTCGATCCCTCGCCTCGTCATAATTAATTAAGTTTTCTCACCTAAGGCTCAGACGAGTATTTTCGAATAAATGATTAAGCCAGCATTTAATCATTCTTTCACCAACAAATCGTCAAATCTTCAGGAGTTCTTCGTATTTGCTCACGTGAGCATATGGACACTACATGGTTGATCCACGGTCCATGTAATCGCTCCCTCCTCCGTCCCATGGTTGAAATTCTGACGAACCATGAATTGATCATCAATTGATCAAATTAGGGTTTCTGAATCCAAGGATCATCATTCCAAATTCTAACCTTAATAATTTTATGACGACCTCATGGTAATTAATTTTATTAATTATGCTCGGTTCAACGACCAGTAGTCTAATTAATATTTTTGGTACGCTGCCAATAATCCATCAGACCAGTAACACATGCTCAGACAACCAAATATTCAACAATTCATCACATGAGCAACACTTGCTCAGATGATAAATATTTTTTCAAACCAAGGAATATTGGCTCAACAATCAATATTCAACGATCCATCGAATGAGCAATACTTTCTCACTTCATCGTAAGAAATATACCTCTGTCTTATGACATATTCAATTCACGAATTTCATAACATCATGTTCAACTCAACGACTACATGGACTCATCGTCCCATCAAACCACGAAGTAATCAATTGACTAACAAACCACGAGACGTCAATCGTGTCACTTGGGGGGATATCACTTAGGGTTTTGGTCTGGCGGTCTACGACACGTATGTTCAAACACACGATGGAATGTGAGCAAGTCGTGCACTCAGTTGAAGGAATTCACGAGGTAATGGGTGGAAAATCGACCAAGTCTCCACACGTTGAGCATATGGTTTCAAACACGATCTCCACTTCCCCACTCCTTGATTCCATCAACTGTCACACTTCATGGAATCATGGTGTCTACAATTCCAGCAATATAAATAAGTCTCTGAATCATGATTGAATCATCATCAGTAACATCAATCTCACGTCAAACTGACAACACGAGATCATCAACTCATCAATTGAGAAACTAATCTCAATTGAGCAATTTCAATCACTCAGAGCTTATCGTATTCAGAATTCACACACCCACAATCTTTGATTACCATTGATTCCACACATTTCTCAGCTTCCCTCCTACAGATCAACCCATACTCTCTTGTGACCGAATTTACTCTGGAACGGTCATTGTCTTGATTTAGGCCGGAGTACCACAGATTGATCTCTCGAATCTAAAGCACCCCCTTTGCAGCGATGCATCTGTGTGAGGTTTAATAATTCGATCGGTTCGAGGAGTCTCCTCCGTACGGTCGTCTCCTCAATTCCTTAAAAACCAGCAAATCGTTTTTCCCCATCTACACCTTTTTCTCTTTTACCGACGAAGGAGCCTTTGCCACTGTATATTTATATCATGGTACTACTACTCGTACCCAAAAGAGCAGTAAATTTTCGCCAATCAACAAAAACATGAAGTTAACATAAGATTACTCAAACATTTTATCCACGACATGAATCCATCTATAAGAAAGTCTTGTAGAGATAGAAAACCACCACACGCATTATTCTTAGATTATAGCTTTTTCAAACATCGTATATATGTTGCAAATTCTGTTAGAGTATTAGTATATATTTGTGATTTTAGTGTGTGAAATGTGTGTTCGAGCGCCTGTGTGACTTGAGCGTGTGAGGTAACTTTCAGGTGGCAGTTGTGTGTACGTCATGTACCGGCCAATCCTGTAACAGCTGAAAAGCTCTTTAAATATCTCAGTTGTTCTTCTGAGATTGTAATGAAGAAAATCAAAAATCTGTAAACCTAATGAAGATTGTCTAGCGACTTTTGTCTTCTCAATATGGTATCAGATACCGAATTATCAACCTAATTTCAAATCAAATCTTACAAACTCATCTTCAATGGCAACATCTGATAAACACATTCCATTAACATTCAAACCTCCATCAAAATTATCTGCTACAAATTATCCTCTATGGAAATCTCAGATCGCTCCGCTACTACGCAGTTACAATCTTCTTCGATTTGTGGATGGCTCATTTCACTGTCCTGCAAACACTACACCATTTTAAGGGATTTGCAACCCAGATTAGGAACTGCAGTAGATCCGTTGCAAAATTTTAGTTGCTAATCCCCGTTGCTAAAATTTTGCAACAGGTATCTGCCGTTGCGAATTTTTCAACCGCGCACGTGAGGTTGTGAATTGCAACTGCTCTGGTTTCAAGCGTGCGAAGCACGTGTGTGGTCGGGAACACTATGCCATATTATTCCGCCCAAGTCAAACATTGGTCAGCTGAACTAATTTTTGTTTTCACCCTTCAAAGATCTTTCCTTTAAACCCTAGATTCTAAGATAACTTGCCTCTTCTATCTAGTCTTATCTCTCTCAAACTCTGCTGCTGCTGCTTCTTCTTCTTCTTCTTCTAGTGATACTAGTTCTCTTTTCATCATGAAAAATAAAGATAGAGAACAACATACTTCTACTGATATCGTTCTCTTTTTCTCTCAAATTTTCGTGTTAAAGCAGAAGAAGATCGAAATCATGTATTTGAAGGTTCTTTGTAAAGGTTAACTTCAGATCTCGTGTTTGAATTTCGGGTTTCATCTTCTTAACAATCAAAAGTAAGTTTTTCTTTTCTTTTCTCGTAAATATCATCAAAATTAAACATGGGTTTTGGTAATCAGTTGCTAATTTCTTGAATCTATTTCTTTTACTTTGTTTTTATCATCCAGTCTTGTTCATATCTTAAGTCTACCGAGAATACTCATACCAACAAATGAAATACTAGCCCTTTTTTCTTCAGTTCGACCAATTTTGAAATCGTTTAAGTCGATCTCATTGGTGAATAGCCTGTCTCAAGTAAAATTAGGTCAAATGAATTATAAGAAAATTCAAATTTCAGGTACAATTCTTATAGAAACCCTTAAATGATTTGTTTTGTTAATTGGTTCAGTTGATTTCAATTTATCAAAATTCTTTATGTTCGAAATCATAACTTCATAGTGACGGGACATGGGAATTATGCAGGTGTCGATTGTAACTGTGAAGGTTTTGGTGATGATTGAAATCATTTAATTTTGATTGGCGGGTGATTTGAGGGTGATTCTTTTCACCAAGGAGGGTAATTTTTTGATATATCCATGATGGGTTATTAGGATATATATTGACTAGATGATCGCGTGCGGTGGGGAGGCCGACGATAGGGGGTACCAATGTGCTTCGAGGACCAGGTGTGCATGGGTTAAATCTCCGGTCAAATGATTTCTGGTGCTAGAATATTTGTAGGGTAAAAGATGATTCCCCCAAATTACCTCGTGTAATTTTTTTTGCATAAAAAAAGGAAATTCTACAAAACGGTCCTACAATTATTGGCTGATTTACAAAATGGTCAGACTGCTACAAACCATTAACAAAACAATCACACTTCTGTTAAATGGGTCGTTAACGTGGTGGATCCCACTAAATCAGAGTTAAATGGAAGTGTCGGTTTACCTTTTTGTCCCTGACCTAACCAAACCCGATCTGTAACCGTAAATCGCTCAACTGTTACATCTCGAGAATAGTTTCTACAGTTAGGATTAGTCATAACTAAGACCTGATTTATAAGAGATTAGGGTTTTCATATCCTCTTCAATGTTGCCCCCTCTCTGTGTTTCTATTCTCTTATCTCTGCAAAAAAAGGCGATCAAAAATGGCGATTGAGTGTTGAATAGTTTTTTCGAGTGATTTGTATCAATAACAGTGAGGGTTAAGGTCAGTTAGTTCGTGTACAAAAAGGGTTAGTTTTCATGGAGGTGAATCAACAGAGAAATTGGTGAGGGTTAAATCTGCAAATCCTATTCGAAGAGAAACCAGGGAAGATGTTGTTAATGGTGAATCAAGGAGATGATGTAGAAAAGAAGACTGTGATACTAAGACACACAGATAGAAAAGGGGATCTGGTGAATGATGTTGTTGAAGAATTAATGGAGAAGAAGATGAATACTGTGGATCAGGGAGTTAGATATCAGGAATCGGTTACAAGAGATACTGGTGTTGTTGTTCTTAATTGAGGTCGACACTACTTTAGGGTTTGATTCTTGAAATCAGATGAAGGATTCTAATTTGATTCAAAAGATCTAAGTGGTGCTGGATTCGAATTACCATCAAACTTCCATTAGGTCAAGATGGGTATGTGTGGAAATTTGAGGAATCGGTAACAGAGAGGATGAAATTGAGAAATTGAATATAGAAGAATTGATAGAGATGGGTTCGTGTGATTCAGAGGAGTTGATGTCGCTGACTGTGATGATTAACAGGGAGTTCCTGGTGATCTGTTATGAGAAGGGTATGATGCAGATTTGGGGTTTGAGAAGTATTGCAGATGGAGAGGATGGTGGCGCTGTTCAAAAGGATGTTTAAGTTCATTAAAATGGGTTAGATGAATGTTAGGTTTTACAGGTTATGATGCAAAGAAGATGGAGCTGCTTGTGTTGATAGTGTTTGACTTAGGGTTTGAGCTTGGATTCAAGTTTTAAAGTCTGGTGCAGCTGAACTTAGTGTTGCTGAGAAGTAACGACAGTTTTGGTGGTTTGCAGTGTGACTTATTGAATTGGTCTAAGCCGGGTATTGTAGATTAATGGTGATGAACTGTATTGGTGGCACTGAGTGTGGAAGATGTTGGTGGTGATTACAGAGAAATATTGAGGAATGAGTTACTGCAATGGGTTGTGTTGTTGTGTTGGAAGTGGAAATGGTGGTGGTGCTGTATAGATGTGCTGCTATGATGGTTAGTTTGAGCTGAAGGTGCTATGATGAGAGTTGGTTTATGAGTTCACAAAGAGGTGAAGCTGCACTGTAGCTTCCATGAACTGAAATAAGTAGATGCAATGTAGGTGGTGGCCTGGTGAGGCGCCAACATGGTTGGAATGAAGCTATGATGGCAATCATTGCGCAACGGTGGTTCAGGCTGTGCAACTGCTCTGGCCTAGACTACTCAGCAGAACTAGGATGGGTTAACTGCAGTTAAAGAGCTTGAGTTAAAAGGGAGGGTATTTCGGAGACAAGTAACCCCGTTTTTTTCACCAAACGTTATCTCGGCCAAAATGTGAACATTTTGTAAATAAAAAACAAAAGTATGATCATTTTGTAAATGAATTAACAAAAATAGGATCATTTTGTAATTGACCCTAAAAAAAATTACCTCGTGTAATTATTACATGGAATATTTTCTTTCCAGTTTATTTACCCAAATAAAACATGGCAATTGTGTGCATGAGCCACACGTGGAGTAGAGAAGCTAATTAGCCTTTTCATGTTCACCTCATTTTTATCTCCATTTTACCTTTGCTCAACAGACTGTAGCAAAATTTTAGCTGCAAAAGCATCCCAAATTTGCTGCAGAAGCATCCCAAATTTCTTAATCCTCCGTTGCGAGCTAAATGAAAATTAAACGGATCTCTTTTTACTTGATGGGTGTTTTAATCTCACTTGTTTACTTGTCTGATCCATCACAAACAAAGAATTGATTAGTTCTTAATATTATTTTTCCCTCTTTCCTATTATTTTTTAGAACTCTGTTTTTCATTTTTCTCATGGATTTCGGTTCATGTATATGAGACCCACTGAAATTTAAGTGGTTTCACATTGTTTGATTGGTTTTACAGGAGGAAAAATGAAGAAAAAAATGTTGCGGGTGGAGAACATTTTGCGAGTATGGAAGACCCGTATCCGAGTTCCCATCTTCTACGCCCGCGTCCAAACCGGCATTGACCCGAAATCTCTGTAAATACTTTGAAGAACTCTGTTTTTTTTTTTCTTTTTCTAGATTTCTCCTTATTCAAATCACTTATTTCAGAGGCACGATCTATCAATGTTGATCTTTTTGATGTTTTTTTTTATTAAATCTATGTATATATTTCTATAATTGATCAGTTTGAGTGATCTGATAAGAATTTAAGGTTCATTTTTTTCTATTTGAATGAAATTGCAGAAGCAATTGACGTAATTCGGCCGATGTCATGGAAATTTCAAAGAAGTTTAAACTGGAAATTTGTTTCTCTGATTGTGTTTGATTGAAATTTTTGAGCAATTTGTTTAATTATCTCAGATTGTATCTCAATTTCATGAAATTCTAATATCAAAAAAATCAATTTTAATTTTCCTGCACAAAGTTTGTGACTGACAGGATGCAGATTTCCCATCACATAGAAGGCCTCCCTTTGGGTCGGCCAATAAGATATTATCTGATTGGGTGGTTTTTGTTGAACTACTTGGAAAAGAGCCGCTGGTTCTAGCAAAACCAATTCGGGCAAGAGCGAATCAGCGGTAAGTTACACAGTTAATTGCATTGCTTTGTGTTGGTTTTATGTCATTGTTCAGAATTCTCTTATACTAAAGTAAGATTTACGTCACATTTATCAATTTTTAACGCGTTAGACCTTTAATGAGTTTCTTCAGCAAAGTGGTAGTTGATTTTAACTTATTGTTACTAATTTCAAAAAGGGACATTAGAAGAACTGACGAGTAGTGTAAAGTAAATTTTAGGTTACAAAGTTATTCCGCGTAAACACATTATAGACCGTCCTTCACAATCAGCAAGCTATTGGCTCTTCATTCTTACTTTCGAAATCAGTCACTTATCTCATGATTAGATATGAATCAACAATTGCTTTGCTTTAGCTCAGTCTTCTCCTCATGCCGGTGCCTATATAATGCCCAATATTTGGTTGTCTGGACTGTACTCATTCTCAAACTATATTCTCAGACCGATGAATCTGAAGAGAAGAAGAGGCCAGAGTATGAAGGACCCGATCCTGAGTTGGCGGCGATGCTTGAGAGAGATGTCTTGGAGACCAGTCCAGGAGTTAGATGGGATGATGTTGCTGGACTTAAAGACGCCAAAAGACTTTTGGAGGAAGCTGTTGTTCTTCCTTTATGGATGCCCGAGTATTTCCAGGTATGCTGGATCAATCAAAATTGAACTAGAAAATTCTGTAACCTTTATTTGGTGTAATTTTTTTTCGAGGATTTCTGTTTCTAAGGTTTATTAATATCTTGAAGTAAGCTGGTAAATTCTTAGTCCAAGATATATGTAGGGAGTTTAGTTAATAAAGCCAAAATCTTCAGAGCAATAACCATTAAACTTTTATGTTTCTAGGGAATCAGAAGGCCATGGAAAGGTGTGCTTATGTTTGGTCCGCCTGGTACTGGAAAGACACTCTTAGTTAAGGCAGTTGCTACAGAGTGCGGCACAACATTTTTCAATGTTTCCTCTGCTACTTTAGCTTCAAAATGGCGTGGGGAGAGTGAACGTATGGTTCGGTGTTTGTTTGATCTGGCCAGATCTTACGCACCAAGCACAATCTTCATCGACGAGATTGATTCTCTTTGCAATTCCAGAGGGTAAGACTATTTGTCTCTTTACTTACCAGCCAGTTTTTTGTTGGATTGTTTGATCTTTTGCAGATTTATACAAAGATGTATTCACACAAAGTTCAGGGCATCAGGGGAGCATGAATCTTCGAGAAGGGTGAAATCGGAACTTCTTGTACAGGTAGATGGAGTCAATGCAAGCACTCCTGGCGATGATGGTGCACGCAAAATAGTGATGGTCTTGGCAGCTACCAACTTTCCATGGGATGTCGATGAGGCTCTTAGGTTCGCAAAAATTGTTCGATCCAACATCTGAGGTCTGCAAAAATTGCTCTTCTCCATCGATTTGTTTGCATTCGGTCATGATCCATTTGTGTTTCATCTAGTATACTGAATGTTTATGTTGCATTTGCAGACTGAACCTGATTTTGATTTGGATATTAAAGATGACGTTCAAGATGAAGTTTCAAAGTTTGGGACAGTAAAACATATTTTTGTGGACAAGTATGTAACTATTTTCTCTAGACATGTTCTTCTTTGGACTATTTTTTGTTGTCTTATGTTTGTCATCCACTTACAGTAATAGTGCTGGGCATGTGTACTTGCGGTTTGATACTACAACATCAGCCATGAGTGCGCAGTGTGCTCTTCATGGGAGATGGTTTGCTGGGAAGATGATAACTGCAGCATACATGGTAAGTCTCACAACTGAGATAGCTCGACTACAACAATTCACAACTGCGTCTTGTTATAGAAAAACATCAGTCTGATTAGAAGAATTTGCGATGCTTTGTTCGCAGGTTAATTGAATGATGCTTTGTTGTGAGATCGGAAAGGTTGGAGAACAAAGCAGCAAAGCAGCAGCCATTAGGTCCCTTGGCAGCTGCAAGATTTGTAAGTTATAATGTAGTATCTCCTTATAGAGATTTAAGTTGGAAGAACTTAGGAATTTCAGAACTTTATACAAACTGAACTTAGGAACTAAGTAAGTTTATGTGTATGTCCATTAAATGAATGACATAGTTTGTATCAAATACTCATACTTGTTGTTAACTTCAATTGAAGAATTCTTTTTTCATAATGGTGAATGTGGAAATGAAAGTGAATGAATGTGTTAAAGTTTGTATATCCGTGGAATGCTGAATATGGGGAACTGGGGAACTGGGTAACTGCAGGGGGGAAATGGATTTTCAACAGG
The DNA here is from genome assembly GCF_003573695.1 of Papaver somniferum. Lineage (NCBI taxonomy): Eukaryota > Viridiplantae > Streptophyta > Magnoliopsida > Ranunculales > Papaveraceae > Papaver > Papaver somniferum. The sequence goes on along the minus strand of NC_039362.1, from coordinate 48,891,900 downwards.
TCAATGAAGACTTGACCTTTTTCTTTTTTATGTTGCAAAATATTAGCAACGTATTTGTCTGATGCTAATTAGAACCAGAACCGGTAACATTTAGTTCTGGGTAGGGGTATTCCTGTAACTCGAAACAGCTTAGCAACGGAATTTCTCTGTAGCAAATAAAAAGCGTCGCAACGGCACTTGCCATGGCGAATCCCGTTGCTGACCGAGAGGCGCAACGGATCCTACGCCGTTGCGAAAAAGTGCAACACCCTGTTTTGTAACGTCTATTTGTCGTTGCAATCCCAGTCAGCAACGTCCAAATTCCGTTTCGAATCCCTAAAAAATGGTGTAGTGAAAGTATGTTCGCAAAACTTCACCAGCGGGTGTTGCTATTGTAAGTGCTTCTGATTTTGGTGATAATGATCCTGAGAATGAATTTGTTTTCAATCCTCTATACGAATATTGGGTGAATCAAGATTCTGCTATTTTATCATGGTTATTCTCTGCTTGTACCGAAGAAATTCACTCTCGGGTTATAGATTGCACTTTTTCTCATGAGATATGGAATCGGTTAGAACAAAATTATAACTCTACTACTAAATCTCGTCTCTTACAACTCAAAACTGATTTAATTGGATTGAAGAACAACTCGGATTCAATGCTAGTTTATTTCAATAAAGCTCGTTCAATCTTTCATCAATTAGCTCAAATCGATCAAACTGTTTCTGATGAAGATTTAGTAATTCACATCTTACACGGTTTACCTTCTGAGTTCAATGCCTTTAAAAATTCAATTTGTACTCAACAATTGAAGAATGAGAAGCTAATCACATCATCTGAGCTCTTAGGTTTATTACTATCAGAAGAAGCTAGAGTTAATGCAGAATCCAAACTAGATCTCAACACTGCTTCTGCCAATGTCACTCAGCAACAAAACTTTACCTCATGACCTAATTCTTTCGATCAACAATATGCTAGCTCCAATGTTTACTCACACGATACATCTCCACACAATGATTATCCACATTACTCTATTTCTTCTTATGCTGGTAATTCAAATTGGTCCAATTCTCCAACTCGTGGTAGCTTTGGAAGAGGTAATAGGTTTTAGAGGAAACAGAAATGGTGGTAACTTCAGATGAGGTTTTAGAGGTGGAAGAAATGGAAATAGAGGTGGCAGACAGGACAACTCCAATTTTTATCCTCCAAGATACAACTATTATGTCAAATGTCAGCTCTGCAAGAAACTTGGTCACTTAGCTCCAGAATGCAGATACAGATATGCACCAAGTGACCATTCTATGCAAGCTTACTATACTTCCAATGATTATTATGGTGATGATTATGATGACTATTGGTGTCCTGAACCAGAAGCATTTGTTGTCTACAATGATGACTTTGCATCATCTTCTTCTTCTGGTTGGATACCTGATCCAGGGGCTACTCACCACATCACTTCTGACTTGTCAAATCTAAACTTACACTCTGAATACCAAGGCACTGATCAAGTCAGAGTTGGAAATGGATCAGGTTTGCATATTACTCATACTGGTTCTTCTACTTTACACAATGATTCTGTTCAGTTTACCATTTCCAATGTTCTTCATGTCCCATCTATAACCAAGAATTTGATATCAGTTCTTCAATTTACTAAGGAGAATAATTGCTATTTTGAATTCTACTCTGACAAATTTCTTATTAAGGATCTGGTTACCCACAAAGTTCTGCTTCATGGTCCTGTTAGAGATGGTTTATATCACATGGAGTTCACTACCACCCAACTCAAGAAAGTTCTCTCCTCTGGGACATCTTCTTCAACACAATGGCATAATAAACTTGGTCATCCAGCATATCAAACACTCAAGCATATTCTCTCCTCAGTGCATGAAGTGATTGAATCTCATTTGACCTCAACACTTTGCTCCTCTTGTCAGACAGCTAAAAGTCATGCACTGCCTTATCCTACTGGTACAAGCTCTAATAATGTCTATGGTCCTCTAGATGTAGTCTATTCAGATGTATAGGTATCACCACTGTGTTCCATTAATGGTTATAAATACTATGTTTCTTTCATAGATTCATTCAGTAGGTTCACCTGGTTGTATCCTCTAGCTTATAAATCTGAAGTTCTTGAAACTTTTGTCAAATTTAAAAATCTTGTTGAAAATCAAATTAATAGAAGGATCAAGTTCATTCAATCTGATTGGGGTGGTGAATACAAAAATGTGTCTACTTTTTTGAATTCTTGTGGGATAAGACATAAAGTTTCTTGTCCTCATGCTCATGCTCATAATGGTACAGCAGAAAGAAAACACAGATATTGGTTTGGCTCTATTACATCATGCTTCATTACCTATATCATTTTGGTATTATGCTTTTGAAACTGCCAATTACCTAATTAAAAGATTACCCACACCAAATTTGGATCAATTGTTACCTCTGGAGTGTTTGTTTCATGTAAAACCTGATTATCTATTCTTACACACATTTGGTTCTGCTTGCTATCCATGCTTAAGGAAGTTTAATCATCACAAGCTAGATCCAAGATCTGGTCAATGTATTTTTCTTGGTTACAGTCTTATGCATAAAGGTTACAGGTGCTTCAATCCAAGTACCAACAAGATTATCATTTCCAGGGATGTCAAGTTTGATGATAATACATTTCTAAATGCTATACTGTTTTCTTCTTCTGATAATTCTACATCAGTGTCTGTCACACCATCTGTCATACCTGTCACTGATGCTTCCACTCCACCAACACATATCTCAAATGAAGTTGATGTTTCATCCTCTACTACTGCACCTATATCAAGTGACTCTTCTCTATAGCCAGCTTCTACTCCAACATCTATTACTACATCTTCATCTGTTACTAATGCTCATCCAATGCAGACAAGAGGCAAAATGGGTATTTCTAAACCTAAACCAAGAATATTTGCTTCTGAAGTTCAAAGTGTGTGTGAGGATATAATAGTACCTAATTGCTATTCCAGGCTTGTAAGGACCCAAAATGGAGAGCTGCAATGGATGAAGAGATTACAACATTACTTCAAAATGGTACTTGGAGGTTAGTTCTTGCTTCAGATGGTCAAAATGTTATAGGTTGCAAATGGATTTTTAGAATCAAAAAAAGAGCAGATGGATTTATAGATAGATATAAAGCCAGACTAGTGGATAAAGGCTACAATCAAGTGGAAGGTATTGACTATCAAGACACACTCAGTCCTATGGCTAAACCTACTACTGTCAGAATAATTCTCTCTATTTCTCTCTACAAGAATTGGCAGGTGAGGCAATTGGATGTAAAAAATGCATTTTTACATGGACATCTAACTGAGGAGGTATTTATGGTTCAACCACCTGGCTATAAAGATAAACTTCTTCCCAATCATGTGTGTAAGCTTCAGAGGTCATTATATGGTCTAAAACAAGCTCCTAGAGCTTGGTTTGAGAGATTGGGTAAGTTCTTATGTTCTCATGGATTTCTACCATCCAAGACAGATATTTCTCTCTTCTACAGGGTAACCAATCATTCTGCACTTTCCATTCTCATATATGTAGATGATATTTTGGTGACTAGGAGCTCCTCAAAAGATATTGACACTCTCATTACTGCTCTGAGTCAAGAAATTGCCATTAAAGACTTGGGATTACTTCATTTTTTCTTGGGTATTCAGGCCATCCATAACTCAGTAGGTATCTTACTTTCTCAAGAGCAGTACATTATAAATTTACTTATCAAGACCAAAATGAATGTTGCCAAACCTACATCAACTCCAATATTGCTTTCTAAATCTGATGGTGATACAACACTTTTTGAGGATCCAGATCTTTATAGAAGTACAGCAGGTGCATTGCAATATGCCACAGTCACTAGGCCGGACATTGCATTTTTAGTAAATAAAGCCTGTCAGCATATGTAGAATCCCACTAATGAACACTGGTCAGCTGTCAAGAGAATTTTAAGGTATTTAAATGGGACTGTTTCATTTGGTCTGCAATTTAAAAGAGCTTTAACATTGCAATTACAGGCTTACTCTGATGTTGACTGGGCTGGAGATATGTCTGATAGAAGGTATGGCCTTTTTTCTTGGTCCTAATTTGATTTCTTGGTGCTCTAGGAAGCAGAAAACTGTATCTAGATCCAGCACAGAGGCTAAGTACCGTGCTTTAGCTGATGCTACATCTGAGATTGTGTGGGTTCAATCACTTCTTACTGAGTTGCACTTCTCCCTGCCAAGAGTACCTGCCTTGTGGTGTGACAACATGGATGCTACATACTTAACTGCAAATCCTATCTTTCACAATAGAATGAAACACATTGAAATTGCATTTCATTATGTGCGTGAGCTTGTTACTACCAAGGCCTTGGATGTTCGATTTCTCTCTACACATGATCAAACAACGGATATCTTCACAAAGGCACTGTCGACTACTCGTTTCTCTGTATTGCGGCTCAAGCTCAGTGTCCTTGGTTTCTCCAGACCCTGATCTTGCGGAGGGGGGGTGTGTGTTAAGAGTATCAATATATATTTGTGATTTGAGTGTGTGAAATGTGTGTGTGAGCGCCTGTGTGACTTGAGCGTGTGAGGTAACTGTCAGGTGGAAGTTGTGTGTACGTTGTGTACCGGCCAATCCTGTAACAGTTGAAAAGCTCTTTAAATATCTCAGTTGTTCTTCTGAGATTGTAATGAAGAAAATCAAAAATCTGTAAACCTAATGAAGATTGCCTAGCGACTTTTGTCTTCTCAATAAATTCAAACTGTTGTATAACTTCATTATCAAGCTCCACTACTTCACATCCATATTCTGCAACGGTGATCAGATAAATGAACTCGGTTAAATACACTCATCAGTATCCAAAGATGGGTGCAAAACAAGTTTACATGAAAACATGAGGTCCACCGCAAGCAATTGTTCAAATGCACGGTGCTTTTAAACCTGAATATTTCAGTTCTCTTAAAAATGGGAGTGTTAATTATGTATATACGCTCCATATCTAGAGCTTCTTTTCGCTCATGAATGTATATTTTTATGCCGAATAAGTGTTTATCGCTTGTTATGAACTGTCTATCAGAGTTGGATGCGCAATAAATTGCTGCTATGTATTTTTTCCAGTTACCATGTTAGCTATGTGGTATAAATATTGCTCAAAATCGATAGCAGAAAACTTGAGTTATATGGTTAGTGTTCCCTTCATCTATAGACATACAGTCCCAATTATTATGGAGTTAGCTATAAGTAATACAAAATGCTAGCAGCTCAAAATTAATGATAGTACTTGAAGTTCTGTGTTGTCTCTACGACATGCTCCGAAATTAAGACAAAGAATGCTACGGGGGAGTGATCATTGTTTTAAATCTCAATCTCAGTAGGTTGATTTAGTTGCTCTGTCATGGAAAAAACTAAATGATGCGCATTATATGCATGGCATGAGATACTTGGATCGTGTCGCCCCAAACTGGGGCTTACCCTGCTTACGTATAAGGAATATGAGATTATGAAAATCAAGTTGTACACTCATAAGCCACATTGAAAATCGCATATCCAGATGCCAATAAATATATATTTTCTTATAAAAAGTGTCGGTTAATCATAAACATCGAATTTATGGGTACCAAATTACTGTTACCATTGAAAAATTCATTAACAGGTTCTTGCAGCGGTATTCTCATCATGAAAAGAAGATCATACTATCATGTAGAAACCCAGAGTTCCCCGAATGTTTTGTCCATACCTTCGTCCTGAAAACTCTTCGTTAGTCATCAGCAAAGATTACACATAGTGACGCTTCCTTGATCATTTGTAAACCAAAAATAACTTCACAATTTCATCAGATGAGAACAACAAAATTCAATTATTAAAAAACCTTCATTCACAAATTAAAACCTCATGGAAATATTACCTAATTAACAGTTAGACAGTACAGATTTAAAAAAAAAAAAAAAAATTTGAAATCCTATTTCTATAGCTAGTCGGAGAGACGCCAATGAAGAAGAAATTACAAATTAGCCGGAACTTCTCCAGAAAAAAATGTGGCAGAAAACAGAAACATGGGCTAGATGTAACATTCTTTGAAGGTGTGCTGGATTGTTGAATGTCAAAAGCAGGCAAGAGAGTCAGCCACCTGGTTCGCTTCTCCGTAAACATGTTGGAGAGTTGAATTCGGAGTGCTGGTGAACATATCTTTTGTTTCGTATATCATGCCTAATAAGTATCGAGGTAAATCATGTAACCTGCTCATAAAATGTAGAAGAGTTGAGGAATTTGATTAAAAGCACACAGGAGTCTGTTTCGTCGTATGACAACTCTAATAGCAAGTAACAATGCTCAAGTTTCATCTATTGGGGCAGCAGTTGTGGCCAATCTCTGCTAGAATAGGTGACCATCATCTTGTTAGAACGGGTGATTTGATGAATTCCATGTAGTGTGGATTTTGCACTACACGCTAGGAAACTTTTTAATTTCGAGCTAGCCACAAACACCATTGCCTTCTTAAATTTTTTCATTAATTTTTCTTAAAATGTCGTGATATACTATATGATTGAGAGTTAACATGTAACACCACATCATTTAAATCTGAGGTTGAAATTTATGGCAACACATTACCACTAACGGATTTCAAAACAGTGAAACATATGTATTGATTGTCTAAACAAAGCTTCTGTGCTTATGTAGATTCCAAGATGTCTAACATGTCAATTACATAAATATAATGTCTAAATGATTATACCTGGAAATTATGTCTGTGTTGAAATCCCACACCATCATTCTTTGCAGACCCATCTCCACCCCTTTTCAAATCCTTTGCGTCTACCTGTACATATTTGAATGTTTCACAAATGTGGAAATCCATAATTAACTTCTAAGCCTAGTTTACAAAGAAAAATGATTTTATAAGTCAATCACAAAGAAGGAAAAGGTCAATTACCTCCATCTGAAACATCATGAGAATTTTCTCCAATTCAATGAAAACATGCAGTTGTCATCTATGAAATCGGAACTAATCAAAACAACAAAACAAAACAAAACAAAACAATTTTCATCTTCTACAGCTCCCTGTACACCTTTAAGGGCTTCCTTTTCAATTTCTTCCATTTATCAGTTGCCCTAACCATTATAAAAAAAAAGAAAAAAATTAAGAAAAAAATGAAACTGGATTGATTTATGACATACTTGCTAGTGATAAAACTGTTGAACTCAGAAACACATTCCTGAACAGTTTCTTTAGAATCCTGACCGATTTTACAGTTACCTACGAAGCGCTTTCGTTATCATCAGACTAATATTTTTGCAATCGGCAAGTACCAGTCTTGTTCTCAAACATCCAACGGATTTGTTCTCCTCCACTTTCATGTCTGCTTGCGCTTCTACCCTCCTTCTGCCATGTTCTTTTATAGTATAATCACAAATGAGACGTTGTAGAAAAGAGTATAAATCATTGTTGAAATTACTAACAATTTTTAGACGCGTCCATTTAGCACAAACCATACTTGCCAAAGGTTTTTTCTATGTGGGTATGAATAATTTAGGCATCTGACTGAATTCTAGTCGATACACTCTTGTTGTGGAACACGAACATAGAAGGCCGCCGACTCCACATTCGTAAGATCCTTCCGTTTGGAAAGGGCTTCACTGGAATCCAAACATTTTGGTTCCAAGTTGACTTTCGATGTGAAAATTTTCCAGTGTGAGATACTTATATTCTAAAATTCCAAGAAATTACCATAGAGTACTCAGAGGTAATGTACTCTGACGTATAACATGAAAAAATCAACAAATAATGGAAAATACTTCTTTGTGACATTTCAACAAACACCTTATGGTAAACAAAGAGAAGTTTAGAGTTACCTTATAAATTTACGGTAAAAAAGCTTGAGATTCCTCATACAAAAGCCAATATGCCATGAAATGAAACACTAACAGCAAAACGGAGAAGTTCGTTTAGTCAGAGAGAGGGTAAAAGAACGTATGAGGAAAAATGAAATTCTTAGTAAGAGTACGTATGAGAAAAAATGAAATTGTTTTGAAGGTATTTTCTTTATAATCTTATAACAGTCGATTTAACAGCATCAATTTTTTTTTTTTTTCTAAATCATGAAATTTTATTACTCAAAAATGAGAAACTCAAATACAAAGCATATTCTTGACATTCCATGTCCTATTTTTCTGAAAAACAACTAAAATAAAGTTATTTTTCAAATGAATCTAAAATAATGAGAATCCTCCTGTTCAATTATTCCCAAAAAAGTTGGTCTTCCATCATATAGAATTACTTCTCCTCTGCTAAGACTTGTACCCTTTTTGGCTAAATCATCGGCTGAGAAGTTCACTTCTCTGTACGAGTGTCTGAAAACTATAGTGTTAAGTGAGCTAAGTATTCTTCTCCACATGTTTCTGACTATTCCAGGGATTTTTCCACTTGCAAATGCCATTATAACTGCCTTTGAATCCAAACTAAAGATTACATTCAGAAGATGTTTACTTACTGCCCATTCTCCAGCTGCAACCAAAGCCATAACCTCTGCAACGTAGTTAGTGGCAATTCCCAAGCCTCCACTCCCTGCTCCCAAGCATGAACCATCACTTTTTCTTCCTATAAAGCCAATACCTGCTGCACCTGGATTACCTTTGGCAGCACCATCACAACATATTAAAGTTTGGTCTTCTTGTGGTAGTTTAAAGAAAACTTCTTTCACAGTAGAGCTTCTGCTTTTGATCCCTTTAATCCCAAAGCTTACAATGATGTTCAGATCATACATACTATTTTTCATGGTTCCATTGACTCTTATGCCACATTCCTTTGTGAAGCTTAGTATCTTTTGTTTCAATGATGCAGAGTTTGGTTTTATATTATCATACATATTCAAGTTTCTTGTCATCCACAGCTCTACCATTACTGAAAATGCACTAATATACCATATATGTCTTATGGCAGAGCTATGCTTTTTAACACATGTAATAACTTCATCAAAAATTTTGGGAGTATTGATACTGAACATACCTCCAAGTCAGGTCCAGATTTCAAGACTGAATGAGCATTCCCATAGAATGTGCCCCATATTATCTTGCGCATTTCCACACATATAGCATTTGGAGACAGTATTGAAGCCTTTTTTCCTGACAGTTTCTTCTGTTGCACATGCTCCTCTGAGTATTTTCCAAACATTACATGATGCGCATGGATGAATGTAAGGGCTCCATACATATTTAGCCCAATTGACTTCTTGGAATTTCTTTCTTATTTTTAATACAACATTTGCTACTGTAAAATTTCCAGATAGGTCAGCTTCCCAAATTATTTTGTCATCTCCATCCCCAATTGCTGGTAGTTCATTTAGCTCAATTAAGTTCTTCATGTCTTCAGGTATCTGCCAATCTCCATTTACAATCAGATCACTCACCATTAGATTTTTGTTTTGCTGTACAAATGGGTTATCTTGATATTGATCAATAAGTGCATTATCTCCCATCCATTTATCATGCCAAACTGAGATTTTTCTTCCATTTCCAACCAGTCATCTACTTCCTTCATTGAGCTCACTTATCACCCACTTGAGTCCAGGCCATATGAAAGATTTCTTATAGCCAGTAGTCCATTCTCCATCTTTGTTTTTGTATTTTGCCTTCACAAATATGGTCCATTCCTCATCTTCAGTTTCAATTTTCCAGAGAAATTTCAAAAGAAGTTCCTTGTTAACTACCTCTAATCTTCTGATCCCAAGACCACCCTCAGCAAATGGTGCATTTACTTCTTCCCATTTAACAGTTATCATTTTCTTCACAGATGGATCACCAGTCCATAAGAAATTTCTGATTATCCTTTCACATTCTTTAATCACAGATTTGGGCCATTTATAGACAGCCATGTTGTATATTGGTATACTACAAAGCACATGTTTAACTAGAATTAGTCTGTCAGAAAATGCAAGTAATTTACCAATCCATCCTGCTAGCTGCTTTTGTAGCATTTCCACAATCCCCCATACTTGTGTAGTTTTTACTCTCCCATGACACAGAATTGTACCTAAATATTTGTCAGGGAATTCTGAGAGTTTGATTTGTAATATTTCTGCAATTATCAGTCTTCTTTCTTCAGTAACTCCACCAACAAAGCATTTTCTCTTTGCTCTGTTAACTGTTTGTCCAGAAGCAGTCTGATATTTCATTAATAATCCCATCAAATTATCTAATGTTTTCTTGTGCCCATTGCAAAATATAAAAATGTCATCTGCAAACATCAAATGAGATGGCTGACATCCATTTCTATTAATCATTGCTTGGATCAAACCTTCAATAATCATCTTACTTAAATTTCTGCTCAAAACCTCTTCAGCTATCACAAAGAGAATGGGAGATAATGGGTCTCCTTGTCTGAGACCCCTTCTCACTTCAAAAAAACCAAAAGGCCCTTCATTTACCAGCACTGATATTCTTGCAGATTCAAAGATTATCTTCAACCAATCAATACCCTTTTGAGAAAAGCCAAAATGCTTGAGTAACAGGATCAATATCAATTCCTTCTTAGACGATTTATAAATCAAATTGAAGACATATATCAAGAAGGTGATTTTACCAAGATTTTCTTCTTTTTTCTCTGCGGAAGACGAAGATTTTCTTCTTTTACAAAGATTTGCCTTCCCAATCGATTTATCTTCATCGAATGGGAATTATGAAAGCAGTTTCACATATTGAGTGGGTGGGTATTCATGGAAAAACTGAATACAGTGAGGTGAGTATGATGCAAACCGTTGGATTAAAATATGATACGTATAACAGAAGAAGATGGGTGAATCTCAGCCGCCAGTTAGAAAAGTGGATATATCTCAGCCGTTACGTGACACACCAAACACTAATGTTGTATAAACATTGATGATTTTGGTACGTTTAAATGCGAACACATGGCGTCCCCTTATTGATAGGCGCACAGTTGTAGAGGATTTTTTGGTGTTGACGATCCGACTCAAAATATTTTGTAATTATTTTAAGGAAGAAACAACAAAATTTCCAAATTTTTCAAAAGGAATACAAACGAAATTTAACTTTATCTAAAAATATGAACAAAAAACAAGTAACTTTGGATTTCTTATCAACGTGTAATTATATTAAGAAATGGAGAGTTTTAGTAACAAATAAAAACTGTTTATTTTACTACAGCTTTTATCAGCTTTAATAACTGTTTCTATTTTCAGTGTGTGTAGGATTGTTGCACGTGTACGACTAGCTTTATTTTCTTGTACTCCTCTGAGATGTATTTAATGCTCAATACAGTCGTCTTTGTAATCTTAATGAGAATTGTCTTTTCAACCTTTCTGAATGTTACTATGGTATTAGAGCCAGGTTACTCGATCCGATCTTGCTTTCTGCACCTGTTTCTTAATCTTCTTTATCTACAGATTCATTTAAATTTCATCTTTTACTCAATTCTTTGTTATCTTCAAACAAAAGTCTAATCTTGTCTCAAGATCTCATTAAAGCTTCTACATCTTGATCTTCTAAATTCTTTCTTGATATTTCCTTTTCTTTTTTCATCTTTCAAGGTCTAAATCAATGGAAAATCCGACTTCTTTTTCGATCTCTAAATTACCAATCAATCAATTAACAAGTATTGTTCAACTCAAACTTAAAGATGACAATTTCATCATTTGGAAAGGTTTAATGCTACATGTAATTCGAAAGTTCAAGATCATGAAATTTCTTGATGGATCTCATGAGTGTCCACCTCAATTTACTTCAAGAACTAATGCTAACAATGGGGTAGAAAATCCGTTATACACAGATTGTATGGATGAAGATGCAACAATAATGTTCTGGATCAATTCGACCATCTAAGATAGTGGCATCTCATACTTTGCTTATGCAACTTCCTCATATGAGTTATGGAAAGGTATATCTGATCGCTTTGCTCGATTTTCTTCAACTCATTCTATTCAATTGAGGATTAAACTAATGAATATCAAGAAAGGTAATTCAACTATTACTGCTTACACAAATGAAATAAAAACCATTACTGATCAATTAGTTGCTACTGGATCTATAATATATGATGATGGAATTGTAATAGTCACACTAGGAGGATTAAATGCTGATTTTAATTCTTTTGCTACATCTGTAAGAATGAGAAATCCTCCTGTTACCAGCGACGAAACCAAGAAACTTATCTGGTGGGGTCAAATAAAAAACTCTTTAAAAACTTTGCAATGTTTGACCCTCTTAGGAAGAAAAATACCTATAATACCGTTAAATTTGCCCCAAAGCATACTAAAATTTCCAAAAGACCAACCAGTTTTACACTAAAATTGAAAAAAAAAGTGGGGTCTAGGAACCCCAATAGTTTCTGCATGCCTCCGTCGATGCCTATTACAAGCCTTGAGTTACATAATTTGCTTCTTAGTGAAGAACTAGTTATTCAAAAAGCGGGGGTCTAACAACCACACACAATGTTTCGCTTACCAATCTGTATGGACAAACTCCAATATACTTTTATGAGAATCAACTAGACAGTTAGAATCAACCAATGAAAAGTATACCAAAGAGTTTATATCTCAATCTCTCGATTTGATCTTTACTCAAGAAAATAGAAATATACGAGTCTTTATCAAAGAGAGATAACTTGGATGGTACCAAAGACCAATATCCAAGTGTCAATCAATTTAAATCAACAACCAAAAGGTCGGATATTCTAATTGATTGAACAACGCACAACCTGTGATATTTCAATTATATAAAAAAACATAATGCGGAAAAGGAATAACACAGACACCAGAATTTTGTTAACGAGGAAACTGCAAATGCATAAAAACCCCGGGACCTAGTCCAGATTGAACACACACCGTATTAAGCCGCTACAGACACTAGCCTACTCCAAACTAACTTCAGTTTGGATTGTAGTTGAACCCCACTCAATCTCACACTGATCGAAGGTACAGTTATGCTCCTACGCCTCTGATCCCAGTAAGATATTGTGCACTTGATTCCCTTAGCTGATCTCACCCACAACTAAGAGTTTCTACGACCCAAAGTCGAAGACTTTAATAAACAAATCTGTATCACATAGAAAAGTCTACGATAATAGATAAATCCGTCTCCCACGAATATACCTACGAGTTTTGTTCCGTCTTTTGATAAATCAAGGTGAACATGAACCAATCAATAATACCAGACTTATATTCCCGAAGAACAGCTCAGTATTATCAATCACCTCACAATAATCTTAATCGACGCAGCGAAAAAAGATATCGTGGAATCACAAACGATGAGACGAAGTTTGTTTGTGATTGCTTTTCTATATTGCCTATCGGAGATATCAATCTCAAGACAATTATTACAATTGTACTCGTACGGTAGAAACAACAAGATCAGATCACACAACTACGATAAAAGTAGTATCGGTCTGGTTTCACAATCCCAATAAAGTCTTTAAGTCGTTAACCTGGTTTAGAAGAAGAAACCAAAGGTTAAAGGAGAATCGACTCTAGATTAGCACAACTAGTATCACACAGAATGTGTGGGGATTAGGTTTCCTAGTTTCTAGAGTTCTCCCTTATATACACTTTCAAATCATGGTTTGCAATCAATGTTAGCTTAGTAACAAAGCATTCAATATTCAACGTTAGATGAAAACCTGATTAGATTCAAGATCGAAAACTTAGCTTGTCACACACAAATGAAATGTCCAATTTTGGGTTTATGAACCGTACCCCAACATTAACATTTGTTGGTTCAACAAGTCAACCAAATGGTTAGCTATATGATTACTCTCATATCAACCTTATTCTTCTTCACCATAACTAGTTCAAATGACTCAAATGAACTAGTTAGAGAGTTGTTCAATTGCAAGGAAATCTTATGTTACTACACAAGACACAATTGAAGCAAAATCGATTTGATTCATTCGAATCGGTTCATGAACTTTATAGCCACGGTTTGCAAAAGCATTCCTTAGTTTATTTAAACATTAGTTCAAGAACAACCGACTTTAGATATAACCTGCTCAAGTTCGCGGACTGGGTTCGCGGACTTCAGCTCATGGAAGGAGTACACAAACTTTAGCAGAAAGTCTCGGTCCGAGAAGTTACGCAAGTTCGCGGACTTGGCTCACGCCACTTCCAACTTCTCTTGATCAACAAAGTTAGCAAACTTTGGTTCAAGGAATAAGACTTATGCATATATGTGTTTCCACAATAATGCTTATATCCACCAATGGTTATGTAATCTAAACTCTCATTTCAATCATTGAATCATTCTCAGAGCAATTTTCAAAGTGATTGAAACATAACATGACTTTCGTCACTTGTTAAAGATGAATTCGGCTAAAGCGAAAGCTTACCAACACACATTTCGAGAAATAGATAGGCGAGATAAACTCGGCTCGAAATAACAAATGTGTATAATGAAAGTATATATATCAAAACGACTTTTGTCTCAAGAGTAGGAGATAGAGTAAATAGTCTTTTGGGTGACAGATAAGTTCAAGTCTCCACATACCTTTTAGTCGATGAAGATCCACCAGTTCCTTGAGTAATCCTTCGTCTTGTATGATGACTTCCATGGAGTCTTGAGCTCAACTACACTTTCTATCCTAATCCAAGACCTTAGCTCTAATAGGCTAGTAATCAAGACTTATAGTTTTGATCACTAATATTGACAAACATGCTTGAGATAGCAACGCATGCGAGTTCGACCGAGCAATGCTCTAACAATCTCCCCCTTTGTCAATTTTAGTGGTAAAACTATTAATACATATGGAATACAAAAAATAAATAAATTAACTTTTGTAGCTCCTATTCCACATGCCTAATCTTCAACATTACTCGAAATCTTCGTCACTTTCAAGTACTCCATTGATCCCAAAGGTTGTAAGTTTAGAACATCGTTATTGAATATCCGTAGCTATAACAACAAGAAAACAATAGTTCTCAATCATTGTTATACAATATCATAGTATCATTATACAGCGTCAAAGTTCAATTGTATCACAACTTCAACAACAATACTATGGTGATATGTATCACTTCCCCTTAGTCAATACTCCATCTCACATGGAAACCACTCCCCCTTACATAATGATCTGAAAACCATATGTATTTTAAGTGTGAACTACATATTAATTCTCCCCCTTTTGTCAATAAAATTGGCAAAGGTACAAGAACGGGATCCTTATGAAATTTCCGAAAGAGATATTTCATGACCAAAAGAAAGAACACACATCATCTTATTTAGATGCAATCATAAAGCCGAAGCTAAATGCATTCATCAAGGAGTTTAAAGATACAAGATAACCCCTATAATATTCCACAGCCGCACTCCCCACAAAGATTTGGAAATTAAGCGCAAGTTCAAAAAGAACTCTCCCCCATAAAATGTCATTCCCAAGGGAACAACAAGAGCGACCTTAATTTCGAAAGAGAAAAGAAGGATTTCTTTGGACATAACAAATCACATACAAGTATGAATTTGAATCCAAAATATTAAATTAACCACAAGAAGTTCATGATTAATTTAAATGAAAATGCTCAACATAAGTAAACTTATGGAGACTTAAGAGCGCTCAATTAGATTAATCACAAGTAAACCCATAATTAATCTAATCGAAATACACAATCAAACTAATCACAAAAGTAATCAATTTAATTGGTCATACTCACATAAGGAGTCTATGGAGCAATGCCTAAGTTAATCATGAAAACAATCAACCCAGTCATGAACGCTCAAACATAAGAAGACTTATGGAGTCATAACTAAATAACCAAACAAGATGATTAATTTAGTTCAAAATGCTCAACATAAAGTACCTCACGGAACAACAACAAGACTAATCATAAAAATAATCAACTTGGTTGTTTCGTGCTCAACATAAGACACATTACGGAGCCACACAGTAATATATAAAATATGGATCAGGGAAGATAAATTACTGCGGAATACACAAGGATTCATTCTATTTTCCATCACTATTCGCATAACGACATTCAATAGACATAATCCTTGAAAAAAAAAGATTTTAACCTATCTTCCATCAAAAATTGACAATATAGGCTTAACTTTTTTATTTGTCAAAAGTCTATTCATTCTTTTATCAATACATGAATATCGACATTCGAAAGACTTTACTTTTGACAAGGTATGGGACAATCATAGTTCACGGACACAAACACACATATCCCATAACAATATTGCAATATATAAAACTATAAATATTAATACTGCAAAAATCATCTTCCAAAAAATTTTAGAATTTAAACCAATAAATCTAAAACATGATGATGGAAACGTTGGTGTTTATGGGTGAAAATCATTTCTGCCGATTTTGGTAATTTCGGTAGGTGAGTGAGAAACAAATCTAAACCCTAAAAAAATGTACTGCACGGGAGTACTTTAGATTCCAGAGATCAACCTGTACAACTCCGGCCTAAACCAAGAAATGGCCGTTCCGGATTTGCTTCAGTCACAAAGAGGAGGAGAAGGGCTGGTTTAGGGAGGGAAGCGAAGAGAGTGTTGAGACCAGAACAGTTCTGGAAGAGTAGTACTTGACTTGTATCATAAGGTGAAAGCTTTTGGGAAAGCTAGCAGAATTGCCTTTCTGAGTATTATATTTCTCCTGACCAAAAACTTGTCCTCTTGGTGGAAATAGGTAAGACCTATTTATACAAGTCTAAGTGAAACATACTCTGGCCTCGTAAGAAAAAGAAACGGATGAGTTAAATGGGAAGAGGTGGTAACGCCTGGTATTGATGGAATTTGATGGAATTGATGTTCCATAATGAAAGAGCGTTTCACCATTACTTCCTGCATTTACTAACCGTTTTATTCTTAATACACTGTCTTGAAACGGGCATTTGTGTATGCCGCACGTTGTAAACCGCCAAACCAAAACCCTAAAGAGCATCCCCGAGTTTGTGACATGTATTGATGTCTCGAGTGTTTTCGTGGAAAACGTGTAACATGTCGCTGGTGTTTGATAATTTGAGCTTGAGAGATGTGCCGGCTCAGTGGCGACCTTCGACGGTCGAGATTTTGCATCTTGAGAGGAATCCTGGCCTTTGATGTAGGCGCGGCATGCCAAAGTGCAAGGGTTGCATGGCATGTGCCAATGGCTTGTGTGGAATGCCTTGGCTGTAGGTTGCGCATCGGGTGCAGGTGGTAATGCCAAAATTCAAGTGTTGCATGGCATGTGCCAATGGCGCGCATAGCGGCTTTGGCCCTAGGTTTGCACAGCTTGGCATGCTAGGTTGCAAGGGTCACTTGGCATGTGCCAATGTCGCGTGTGGCGGCTTGGCACTAGGTTTGCACGACTTGGCATGCTAGGTTACAAGCGTCGCTTGGCATGTGCCAATAACGCGTGTGGCATCTTGGCATGCTAGGTTGCAAGCGTCGTTTTGCATGTGCCAATAACGCGTATGCCAGCTTGGCCCTAGGTTTGCACGGCTTGGCATGCTAGGTCGCAAGCGTCGCTTGGCATGTGCCAATGGCGCGTGTGGCGGCTTGGCCCTAGGTTTGCACGGCTTGGCATGCTAGGTCGCAAGCGTCGCTTGGCATGTGCCAATGGCGCGTGTGGCGTCTTGTCCCCAGGTTTGCACGGCTTGGCATGCTAGGCCGCAAGCGTCGCTTGGAATGTGCCAATGGCACGTGTGGCGGCTTGGCCCTAGGTTTGCACGGCTTGGCATGCTAGGTCGCAATCGTCGCTTGGCATGTTCCAATAGCGTGTGTGGCGTCTTGGCCCTAGGTTTGCACGCTTGGCATGCTAGGTCGCAAGCGTCGCTTGGCATGTGCCAATGACGCGTGTGGCGGCTTGGTCCTAGGTTTGCACGGCTTGGCATGCTAGGTCGCAAGAGTCGCTTGGCATGTGCCAATGGCGCGTGTGGCGGCTTGGCCCTAGGTCGCAAGCGTCGTTTGGCATGTGCCAACGGCGCGTGTGGCGCAATGATTGTGCAGCTCGAATTTAGCACGGTTGCCGTTAAACGCAATGATTGTGCAGCTCGAATTTGGCACGGTTGCCGTGAAGCGCAATGATTGTGCGGCTTGGTTTTTGCATGGTTTCCATGATGCGCAACGATTGTGCGGATTTGGTTTTGGCATAGTTGCCATGATGCGCAGCAATTGTGCAGCTTTGGTTTTGGCATAGTTGCCATGATGCGTAGCGATTGTGCGGCTTTGGTTTTGGCATAGTTGCCATGATGCGCAACGATTGTGCGGCTTTGGTTTTGGCATAGTTGGCATGATGCGCAACAATTGTGCGGCTTTGGTTTTGGCATAGTTGCCATGATGCGCAGCGATTGTGCAGCTTTGGTTTTGGCATAATTGCCATGATGCGCAGCGATTGTGCGACTTAGGGTTTTGTGTGTCGAAACCCTAGTTTAGCATTTGAAAAAAATACCCTGGTAATTTTTTACATAAGTGCATCAAATTTTCTAATAAATATGTTTAGCGTCACCGGTGACGTCATGCTATGTGTAAGGTTTTACGATTTTACCCCTTGTCTAAAAACCACCATCAACATTATGTCCCCTGCTTAGCTTGGAACATGGGCTTTTTTGCAAGGTAAGCATAAGATGGTGACAGACGAGGATAGAACCAGACATTAAGTCGTGAAAGAGGGCTAAGGAGACTTGTCTGACCTTTTTCGAGATGTAAGTAGAATTCGCAATCCTTGCATCTAGTAGCTTTGCATAAATCCCAGTGTGACCAGGTGCCTTCGGGGCCTGGATTTGGAGCGCGA
This sequence comes from Papaver somniferum, assembly GCF_003573695.1. Classification (NCBI taxonomy): domain Eukaryota; kingdom Viridiplantae; phylum Streptophyta; class Magnoliopsida; order Ranunculales; family Papaveraceae; genus Papaver; species Papaver somniferum. Next base: position 48,873,203 of record NC_039362.1, on the reverse strand, counting down.
GGCGGAGCTGCTAGCATAGAGTTGGTGTGAGAGGGACTTGTCACCATCAAGGAGCTTGAAAAGGGTGTGGGCCATCTGGCTGGCATGGCGTTCTCAAAGGAGAACATGGCTGGTGTTTGGAAAGTAGTCGCTTGGTAGAGCCGGTGTTAGCAAAGGAGATGCGTATGCTTTGGGAGTGGCGAGATTTTTCCTTGTGGGCCCGATTGCCTTCCTTCACGCACGGCTTAAATCAAGACATTATTTCATTATTCAAAATCCGGAAGCGTTACACCCGTCATTTCTTCTTTCCTTTCTTCTTTTTTAGGGTTTGTATAAAATATATATACTGCTAGTGAAATTGCGTCGTCTTCCTCTTTCCAGTGATTTTATGTAGGGTAAACCATGTTCTTCTCTTGATACCATGATGGCGTCTCCTAGTAATGGTGGCACCGCCAGGTCTTTGGAAAGATGTCGTGGGGTTGATGGAGGTCGGTCCTCCTATCATGAGGAGTCGTTGGACAGGATCGGGTCACTGTTTTGCGAAATCAGAGCAATCATCCAGGATATTCCTTCCGTCTACCCATGCGAGATACAGGCGAAAGCCCAGACTTCTATGGATTCCGACATGGGTGAGTCAGGGGATCTTCCTCAAAAGACTACTGAGAAAGTTTCTGAGACGTATGGCGGAAATTTTGCTGGTGATGCTGGGGAAATCATGGTGGCGCATATCAGATCAACTGCTGGAGCGGAAGCCAGGAAGGGATTGGACATCGCTGCTGCTGGGACGGTGTCCAGGTGGGACATGAAGGCAGTTGTTGTTGACACGCCTTTCTTGTGGAATCTTTGTTGCCCGATGGATAGCTGGGGAAAGTGTCTGAAGCAGCTTAAATAGGGGCGCCAGGGATTCGAGTCTTTGCTGGCGAATAGTTTTTCTCTTTTGCTGTTTTTTTTCTTGTCGCTTAGTTGTTTTGACGTTTTTCAATCCCCATTTTTGTATTCATGCTGAACTTCTTGTGGCTTCATACTGAATAAAACTTATAAACCCGAGACTTCTATCGGAAAGGATTGTCTTGATTTCCGTGTTGTCTTTATTGGAGCATCCAGTTGACTGAAATTGGTCTTCTTGGTATGGTTTTGATTTCGGATTAGTTTGGATGGGTGAAAAGGAAGAAAAAAAATTGATTCGGAGATTTTACTAGAGGGAAAAGATAAGATTGCTTAGTAAAAGAAAACTAAAACCCTGATGGATAAATGCAAGTGGTGCATTTATCTCGGGGGAATACAATTGTAATGGTGAAAAAGGAAATTGCTGAAGGAAATATCAAAGAGTGGATGTCGGAAAGTGAGGTAGTGTGGCATTTCAGGTACTGAAGGGTTCAATCCATTGTGAGTGGACCACCACACCTTCCAGTTTGTCCGTGTTGATGAACTTTCAATAACCGCCTAGAAGGATGTCGGCCACCAGATATGGTTCGTCCTCCTTTCCTTCAGGAGGGCTCTTTCAAACCGTCATATTCACTGTCATCTTTCCGACCGTAAACGAGGAAGCCCTGACCACCATATCTCCGATCTGGAACGGGTTTGGTTGTTGTGCAATCGCTCGGTTCCTGTTTTCGTCATCTTCGAGGGAAATTTTCAAGTCCTTGGCAAAACGCTTGAAGGGACCGGCGTTCCATTCACACTTTTTGACGGCATCGCGCTCGGTAATCGTGCCGAGTCCCATGACGGGTTATGATGAGAAATGACTGACTGTATAGAGGGTTGTTCAGTCAGACTTACTTGAGTTTGGAGCTCGTGAGATAGCGCCGGCAGGTTTCCTCCAAGCAATTGAGTTTCGTCAGTAGGTTGTTGACACATCAACAAGTCGGACGGTTTGTTGGATACTCTTTCGGGCGTCGATACGGGAGAGGGAATTCCCTAGTTTTGTCTTGTTGTCGAGTATCCACGGGCGTCCCAGGACCATGTCGTAACTCAATTCTTTGACAATGTGGAACCTCCCATATGTTGCAGTATTTCCCACGCTGGCTTCGAGATTGACGTAGCCGGGTGTGTTTAGGTTTCTTCCCTCAAGGTCCTTGATAACTGATGGGGAATGGACAACCTCTTGCTTTGTTATTCCTGCTGCTTTCAGGGTCTTGAAAGAAACAATGTTGAATCTGAGGTCGCGTGATTAGGTGTTGTTGAACTCGGTGTTCTTCAAATGGACCATAGTTAGAAGTCCCCAATTGCGCTTCTCAGTATATCATTGGGGAAAGAACTTGCGCCTTTGGTGCGGCTTTGTAGCGGGAAAAAGCCGTTTTCAGATATTACGTGGTGAGGGCCTCGAAAATGTCTTGGCGTTGTGGCCCGGGAGAATAGAGGATTTCGCATATGTGATGCATTATGGACTGCACGGTTTCATGTACGGAGTCCCCAGAGATTCCACAAATTCTTACGGGGAGCAGGTCCCTATGTACTCCTTCGTTTCCTAGACGAATCTCTCATGCTTCCACCTTTTCCTTGAAAATGTGCTTCATTTGTTGCGGTCGCTGGTCGGGTGACTGACGAATCTATGGTAGTGGCAGTATTTGGGATTTGCCATTTCGGCCTCGGTGGTGGGCGTCTGAGTGGTGGCAGCTGAGAAATCATCTTGAACCCATGCTTCTAAGAGTTCGATTACTTCCTCTACTGGAAAAACGGGAGTCTAGGTCGTCCTCTCTTGTTTCATGACGGGATCCGGGAGCCTTAGTCATAGCTTTCCGTGACGGGAGCTGCCCGTCGTGCAGGGTTCGCGTGTTTGGGGTGTGGTCCATCATCGACGCCTCATCTTCCCTCTTTGTCCACACGCTTACAAATGAGGGTCGGTGTTGTAGGCTTGTTGAGGAGGCGCGCACTTTCCGAAACTTCACGCACCTCTTCACCTCTGGATGGTCTGGTTCTTTATAATAAAGCCGGTGCTGTCGTGGCTGATCGTTTGGCAGCTTCATGGAGTTCGGAGAATGTCTGGAATCATAGGTTCTCCGGTAAGGCGCGGTAGATGGGAGTCATGCCGTTGATGCATGAATTCACCAGTTGATGCTCAGTCACATTCGGATCGTGGTAGTCCAGTGCTTGGATCCTGAATTTCTTGAAAAAAATCATTTGGATGTTCGTCATTTTGTTGGAACATCCTCCCTAGATCCGAGAGAGTGACTTGTTCAGACACGAAGAAATATTTCCTGTAGAATGACGTAACCATTTCACCCCAATTGCGGATTCTTCATGGTGTGATATTGTTGTACCACGTGTATGCTCTTCCGGTAAGTGATTTTAAAAACTCTCTTAGGCGGAGAACGTGGTTGTACTCATGTTCTCCCAAGGCCTCGAGGAATCGCGAGATATGTTCTCGTGCATTGCCGGTTCCATCATGTAAAGCGAATTGAGGGGACGAGTACCCTCTTGTGAGAGGAATTCTATGGATCTCGATTGGGTAAGGAGGTTGGTGTTGATGCGTATTCGTCTCGTCGTTTTTGATCCGATTCTGGAGAAGCCATTCCAAATCTTCTCCTATGACAATGTTGGACGGATGATTTCTTGCTATTGAGGCTCCAACACGAATTTCTATCCTGTGTCAGTGCGCTCTGCTGAGGTGCCGGCTCCAGGGTCATTGGGAGTATCTGTTCTTGACTCGGGTTGTCGTAGTCCCCACAGGGTTGAGGTGTTGACCTCGGGGTTATTAGGAGTGTCTGTCCTTGACTCGGGTTGACGTAATTCCCGTGGCAGCCGTTCCGTTAAGGCTTTGAGAAAAAAAAACACCTTTTTCTGGGTTGAAACCATGTCTGTCTGGGCCCTAGCAAGAACCTCTTGTCTCACCATCAAATCGGCGATGGTGATGTAAGGCCTGCCTCCCCTGTTTTCTCGCCCTGGTGGTGGTGTAGACGTTGTTCGGGTGGCGGTCAAAGGTGTCGCGCTTGCTGAAGCATTAGGGGTAGTAGCGGCGGCTCGAGCTCTGGTGACTGGTGGTGTAACACTTGAAGGAGTACCTTCTATACCACTAGGGTTAGCGGATTGCGCAGGAGCATTCGGAATGGAGGCGGCTCTGGCTCTGGTGACGGGTGGTGTAACGCTGAAAGGGATGTTTTCCGTGTTTCTAAGGTCGACAAGTGATGTAGCAGTGCCGTTGGAAGAACCGTCAGTGCCAGGAGCGATCTTCATACTGATGTTTTTGGAGTTTGTCGCGGATCCAGACCTTAGTTCTACCATGCTGAAAGAATAGAACCAGGAAGGCAATATCAGAACCGTGAATTAACTTTGCAGCTGAGAGATTGATCTCCCACTGTGGTCGCCAATTGTTTATGGGTGAAAATTGTTTCTGCCGATTTTGGTAATTTCGGTAGGTGACTGAGAAAAAAATCTGAACCCTAAACAAATGTACTGAACGGGAGTACTTTAGATTCGAGAGATCAACCTGTACAACTCCGGCCTAAACCAAGAAACGGCCGTTCCGGATTTGCTTCGGTCACAAAGAGGAGGAGAAGGGATGGTTTAGGGAGGGAAGCGAAGAGAGTGTTGAGACCAGAACAGTTCTGGAAGAGTAGTACTTGACTTGTATCAGAAGGTGAAATCTTTTGGGAAAGCTAGCAGAGTTGCCTTTCTGAGTATTATATTTCTCCTGACCAAAAACTTGTCCTCTTGGTGGAAATAGGTAAGACCTATTTATACAAGTCTAAGTGAAACATACTCTGGCCTTGTAAGAAAAAGAAACGGATGAGTTAAATGGGAAGAGGTGGTAACGCCTGGTATTGATGGAATTTGATGGAATTGATGTTCCATAATGAAAGAGCGTTTCACCATTACTTCCTGCATTTACTAACCGTTTTATTCTTAATACAACTGTCTTGAAACGGGCATTTGTGTATGCCGCACGTTGTAAACCGCCAAACCAAAACCCTAAAGAGCATCCCCGAGTTTGTGACATGTATGATGTCTCGAGTGTTTTCGTGGAAAACGTGTAAATGTCGCTGGTGGTTTGATAAGTTGAGCTTGAGAGATGTGCCGGCTCAGTGGCGACCTTCGACGGTCGAGATTTTGCATCTTGAGAGGAATCCTGGCCTTTGATGTAGGCGCGGCATGCCAAAGTGCAAGGGTTGCATGGCATGTGCCAATGGCTTGTGTGGAATGCCTTGGCTGTAGGTTGCGCATCGGGTGCAGGTGGTAATGCCAAAATTCAAGTGTTGCATGGCATGTGCCAATGGCGCGCATAGCGGCTTTGGCCCTAGGTTTGCACAGCTTGGCATGCTAGGTTGCAAGGGTCACTTGGCATGTGCAATGTCGCGTGTGGCGGCTTGGCAACTAGTTTGCACGAGTTGGCATGCTAGGTGACAAGCGTCGCTTGGCATTTCCAAATACCGCGTGTGGAGCTTGCAGCTGGGAGGTTGCAGCGTCTTTTGCATGTGCCAATGCGCGAATGGCAGCTGGGGTGGCCCTAGGTTGCACGGCTTGGCATGCTGGTCGCAAGCGTCGCTTGGCATGTGCCAATGGCGCGTGTGGCGGGTTTGGACCTAGATTTGCACGGATTTGGCATGCTAGGTCGCAAAGCGTCGCTTGCATGTGCCAATGGCGCGTGTGGCGTCTTGGCCCTAAGGTTTTCAACGGCTTTGGCATGCTAGGTCGCAAGCGTCGCTTGACATGTGCCAATGGCGCGTGTGGCGGCTTGGCCCTAGTTTGCAACGGCTTGGCATGCTAGGTCGCAAGCGTCGCTTGGCATGTGCCAATGGTGCGTGTGGCGGCTTGGCCCTAGGTTTGCACGGCTTGGCATGCTAGTCGCAAGCATCGCTTGAATGTGGCCAATGGCGCGTGTGGCATCTTCTCCCCAGGTTTGCACGGCTTGCATGCTAGGCCGCAAGCGTCGCTTGGAATGTGCCAATGGCGTGTGGCGGCTTGGCCCTAGGTTTGCAACGGCTTGGCATGCTAGGTCGCAGCGTCGCTTGGCATGTGCCAATAGCGTGTGGCGTCTTGGCCCTAGGTTTTCACCTTGGCATGGCTAGGGGTTCGCAAGCGTCGCTTGGCATGTGCCAATGGCGGTGTGGCGGCCTTGGTCCTAGGTTGCACGGCTTGGCATGCTAGGTCGCAAGAGTCGCTTGGCATGTGCCAATGGCGCGTTTGGCGGCTTTGGCCCTAGGTCGCAAGCGTCGTTGGCATGTGCCAATGGCGCGTGTGGGCGCAATGATTGGGCGCAGCTCGAATTTAGCACAGTTGTCGTTAACGCAATGATTGTGCAGCTCGAATTTGGCACGGTTGCCGTGAAGCGCAATGATTGTGCGGCTTGGTTTTTGCATGGTTTCCATGATGCGCAGCGATTGTGCGGCTTTGGTTTTGGCATAGTTGCCATGATGTGCAGCGATTGTGCAGCTTTGGTTTTGGCATAGTTGCCATGATGCATAGCGATTGTGCGGCTTTGGTTTTGGCATAGTTGCCATGATGCGAAACGATTGTGCGGCTTTGGTTTTGGCATAGTTGGCATGATGCGCAACAATCGTGCGGCTTTGGTTTTGGCATAGTTTCCATGATGCGCAGCGATTGTGCAGCTTTGGTTTTGGCATAATTGCCATGATGCGCAGCGATTGTGCGACTTAGGGTTTTGTGTGTCGAAACCCTAGTTTAGCATTTGAAAAAAATACCCTGGTAATTTTTTACATAAGTGCATCAAATTTTCTAATAAATATGTTTAGCGTCACCGGTGACGTCATGCTATGTGTAAGGTTTTACGATTTTACCCCTTGTCTAAAAACCACCATCAACATTATGTCCCCTGCTTAGCTTGGAACATGGGCTTTTTTGCAAGGTAAGCATAAGATGGTGACAGACGAGGATAGAACCAGACATTAAGTCGTGAAAGAGGGCTAAGGAGACTTGTCTGACCTTTTTCGAGATGTAAGTAGAATTCGCAATCCTTGCATCTAGTATCTTTGCATAAATCCCAGTGTGACCAGGTGCCTTCGGGGCCTGGCTTTGGAACGCGAGGCCGAGCTGCTAGCATAGAGTTGGTGTGAGAGGGACTTGTCACCATCAAGGAGCTTGAAAAGGGTGTGGGCCATCTGGCTGGCATGGCGTTCGCAAAGGAGAACATGGCTGGTGTTTGGAAAGTAGGCGCTTGGTAGAGCCGGTGTTAGCAAAGGAGATGCGTATGCTTTGGGAGTTGCGAGATTTTTCCTTGTGGGCCCGATTTCCTTCCTTCACGCACGGCTTAAATCAAGACATTCTTTCATTATTCAAAATCCGGAAGCGTCGTTTGGCATGTGCCAATGGCGCGTGTGGCGGCCTGGCCCCAGGTTTGCACGGCTTAGCATGCTAGGTCGCAAGCGTCGCTTGGCATGTGCCAATGGCGCGTGTGGCGGCTTGGCCCCAGGTTTGCACAGCTTGGCATGCTAGGTCGCAAGCGTCGCTTGGCATGTGCCAATAGCGCGGGTGGCGGCTTGGCCCCATGTTTGCACGACTTGGCATGTGCCAATGGCATGGAGGCTTGGCCCTAGGTTTGCACGGCTTGGCATGCTAGGTCGCAAGCGTCGCTTGGCATGTGCCAATGGCGCGTGTGGCGGCTTGGCCCTAGGTTTGCACGACTTGGCATGCTAGGTCGCAAGCGTCGCTTGACATGTGCCAATGGCGCGTGTGGCGCAATGATTGTGCAGCTCGAATTTGGCACGGTTGCCGTGAAGCGCAATGATTGTGCAGCTCGAATTTGGCACGGTTTTCGTGAAGCGCAATGATTGTGCGTCTTGGTTTTGGCATGGTTGCCATGATGCGCAGCGATTGTGCGGCTTTGGTTTTGGCATAGTTGCCATGATGCGCAGCGATTGTCCGGCTTTGGTTTTGGCATAATTGCCATGATGCGCAGCGATTGTGCGGCTTAAGGTTTTGTGTGTCGAAACCTTAGTTTAGCATTTGAAAAAAGATACCCTAGTAATTTTTTACATAAGTGCATTAAATTTCTAATAAATGTATTTAGCGTCACCGGTGACGTCATGCTATGCGTAAGGTTTTACGATTTTACCCCTTATCTAAAAACCACCATCAACAGTTGGACATATCCATCTGTAATCACAATAATGGCTATTCCAAACTCTAGTAATCCTTCTCAAAAATAAGAATAAATTCTCATAAAAAGTTTCATAGGCAACAAGACAAACTCGTAATGCACATACAAGATGATTTGTCCTTATAGGGTAGAATCAATCTTTTTCGCATGGATTTACACCAATAATAGCTACCAAAGGCGTATAAAAAGATTTTCTTAACAAATAAGAACATACAAAGTCAATAACGACTATGCACCATAGGTCACAAAGGATGATTGTGAACATTAAAGAATTTCATAGCACTGCATACTATTTTCCATTCTTGAACTTCCTTCTTTGTGATTCACCAAAAACATTCTTGTAAAAGCTACAAATTATCTTAGAAGAGTAGTACTCCAAGAATC